>NC_086366.1:26878184-27178184 GCF_036324505.1 Eleginops maclovinus | reverse complement strand
TAAGTTTGAGTAGGTTTGACGACATCCAGTTTTTGATGTCCTGTAGGCAGTTGACAAGGGATTGAGGGGGGGAGTTGAGTGGATGTTTTGGTGCAGGGATAGAGCTGTATGTCATCAGCGTATGAATGGAAGTTGAGACCATGCTGGCGGATGATTTGACCAAGTGGAAGTATATAGATAGTGAAGAGGAGGGGTCCAAGCACAGACCCTTGAGGTACACCTTGGTTGACAGGGGCTGATGGGGAACTGCAGTCACTGAATTCAGAACATGTGACAGGTTGTTAATCTAGTAGTACTGACCGCTGTCAATGACTATATTGATCGTTGTTAAGGAGGATCAAGAAAGACAAAGGAAAAGAGGTTCAAAATACCCGCGCTGGACGTCAGATAAATCACCAGAAGAACATAAACACTAAGTGAACACTAACAGTTTTTTTACTTAGCGGAAGAAATACGATAATTTTTGAGTCAATAAAATCATTTCAATTAATATTGGGAGTTGAGTCGTTACTTTGTTTAGTATCTGGCCGTGTAATAAGCGGGATAATGTGCAGCGAGGCCACCATTATGGGGCAACAACACCTGATCAGGCTGATCAGGGAGCCAGACGCGAAGCACAGGGATCTTGATCAGCCTGAAGGGCGTCATAATCAGTGTTATTACAGCTTACATATTTCATGTAGTTCTGCACGCCATTCTGCTGCAGGTAGGACGGTGCTTGTGTTCTGTAAAACCTCTCTGTGGAGTCCAGGTAGGCTTTCTCAAAGTTATCCCTGTAGATCTGCAGCTTGTCCTCTGGGTTGGAACACAGATTCACTGTGGGAGAAAAGCATATTGAATATGAATATTCAGAGTAGACCTAAAGAAGAAGTGCTTTATTTATAATCAGAGTTGGGTGTAACGCGTTACAAAAGTAACTGAGTTACAGTAATGTATTACTTTTAGCTGTAACGCAGTAATATAACGCATTACTTCTGAAATTTACAATTCTTAGTAACAGTTACAGCACATTTTAACCCGACATGATGTGGTGTTTTGTTTTTAAGAATTCACAAACATCGCGAGACATTCTGACACCAGAGAAATAATTGTGCAGGTAGAATAGTAACTCAGTAAGCCTGTTTACTATTGGTTAAGAGGGCTGCAGAAACAGATTCACAATGCAGAGCTGCAGGCTCACAATGCAGAGCTGCAGCCTCACAATGCAGAGCTGCAGGCTCACAATGCAGAGCTGCAGGCTCACAATGCAGAGCTGCAGGCTCACAATGCAGAGCTGCAGGCTCACAATGCAGAGCTGCAGGCTCACAATGCAGAGCTGCAGGCTCACAATGTAGAGCTGCAGGCTCACAATGTAGAGCTGCAGGCTCACAATGTAGAGCTGCAGGCTCACAATGTAGAGCTGCAGGCTCACAATGCAGAGCTGCAGGCTCACAATGTAGAGCTGCAGGCTCACAATGTAGAGCTGCAGGCTCACAATGCAGAGCTGCAGGCTCACAATGTAGAGCTGCAGGCTCGGAGAAAAGAAAAGAAAAACACAGGAGTGAGCGCAGGCCGAAGCAACAGAAGGTAACACTCTCTGGGGCTGCTGCTTGAACCCCGAGAAGTTAAGAGACTCGTGGCAGAGTGTTGAAGATATGCAGCCTCTGTCCTCTGGAATCGCCGACTTTTAGAAAGCTTGTCAGCAAATCCCCGTTAACACACCAATGATAATGTGAGCTAACGCTGCCATAGAGACTCGTTCATATACAGCAGTGTACAGGGCCGTGCAGAGGCTCCACTAACATGTTATTAATAACACACAGAGATGTCATGTTACCGGTATCACATATTATTCAGCCCACTTAAACGGAGCATGAGTTTCATTTCCAGCTCTTTTCCTAATGTTCAGCATGTACTGCCAGATAGATAGATAGCTTTAATCTATGAGCTGCAATAAACTACATTTTAGCATTTAAAGCCAAACTTTAGAGGTTATTTTGGTGAAAGTAACTCAAAGTAACGCAAAAGTAGTGTAACGCATTACAGTTCAGAGACAGTAATAATGTAATGTAACGCATTACTTTAAAAAGACAGTAATAAGTAATATGTAACTGTATTACATTTTGGAAGTAACTTGCCCAACACTGTTTATAAATGACTGTACTAATTTGTTTTCCTGCACCTGTTAGCAATAATAATGCCTTTCCATGTGTTGTCATATTGTTCTCTTACCATAGGACTCTCGTACTCCTATGACCAGCTGCGAGTCGAAGGCCTCCCCCTGCCTCTCAGCGTGCACCAGCTTCATGGCGCTGTCCTGCAGGCGACTCTTAATGTTGGAGAAAATTGACTCGTTCCATGTGTCCAACATGAGCTGGAAAGTAGGTAAGGGCACTTTCAGTTAGAGCAGTAATAAATGTGTGTCAAGTGGACCAAAAATGTTAAATTATATATGTGCATCCATTCCCTTTCCCATATATTTATGATGTACTTTTAATGGAACCTGTTCTGTCCTCCTGCTGAATCACATTCCCTGCCCTGCTACTTCCTCTATTGCAGCACTTCCGATAGACCATCCTCGCTCACAGGAGGATTTTCAGGCTAATGGTCCCATATCTACTCACAACATATCATATTTTCCTCCATGTGAGTCACTTCTCACATCCTTTCTATTCAACAACCTCTGCCTTTGTTCTGCATTTCACAACTCCTCTGCTTTGTGATTGATTCTCTTGTTGAATGTCTTTGTTTTTATATGATTTAAGGCCACTTTTCTACAGAAACCCATCTATGCTAGTGGAAATGAAAGATTAGAAGGGAGCCTTGTGAAGAAAAAAATATCCCGTATGTCATACTCACTAACATAATGAGAAACTTTCTCCAAATCATGACACAGCATCTCAGAATATTGAGAAACCTACCCAAAATAATGACTCAGTATCTACGCATTATGAGAAACTTCCTTAAACTAAGGACACTTTTTATCATTATAACTCAATGACATTTTTCTAAAGATATTACCTTTTTATCTTGACAGATTAAGATGCTTTTATGCATCTGCTGCTCCCCTCTTCAGTTATTAATCTCCTCATCATATTGTTCAGCTTATAGTTGCTCAGCTCCCCCCTCTCCATCCTGATCTCCTTCCTTGCCTCACCTTCCGTACGATGCTGTCCTCCATGTTGGTTTTCTTGTTGCTGCCCTGTTTTCCCATGAGCGTGATCTCCAGTTGACAGAAGGGTTTGGGCAGGATGTCGCACTGTGTGAAGAACTTCCTCCATTCTACGATGTAAGCCTTCAGCAGTGCGGTGTCATCCTGGTGGCTCAGAACCCGCTGCCATGACAACAAATACCAGCAACAGTTAGAGGATACGGGAAAATAAATACTGAGAATGCTATTTCCCTGCAGTTATTCTTCTGTGTATTATTGTCTATAATGTTTTTTTTGAAGCAAAAGTGTGAATGAGAGGCAGCATCTAGACAATGGCGCAGTACATTCACTTTATTGCAGAGTGGATGCTCTGTGGACCAACTCCACAGTTTTCGTATGCCCATCCTTTGTTTTTCCGGAACCTATCGTTCCTCCTCTTCTACTTCAGCACCTTGTGATGTGCTAGACAGGGAAAATGTATATTATATACATTTTCCAAACAACTAATCTGTTTTTCTGTAGCATAGTGAAGTCCACTGACAATCGTAGCTCCTTTGTTCTTAAGCAGATAGAAAGATTTATAGCCTATAGATTTGTATAGGTTCATTTGACAAAAGTAAAAGGTCAAAATAAGACTGCATTTACAGCATTGCAGTCATACAATTGTGGACAATACAGACATATACAGTTAAAGCTAACTTCCATTAAGACTGTGTGCATCCTCAGGAACAAAGCAAAGCATATCATAGCCACATCCCAGACTGAGCAAAGACCAGAGCATTAAGTATACAGCAAACAATACCATATGGAGGTGTTTTCTCAACAACAACAACAGTGCCATTTCATAAACACACTGGCATCATTTGTTAAAATTCCAAATGAACTGATATTTGTTGGTTATGATCATAAATAGCAGAACAGGAAGCCAGTGTGGATTTGTGATTTGTGTTAAGGTTATAGTGTCAGTCTAAATCACGTTGGGATGTCCCAGAGCGAGAGGAACAGTCCTCTCGTTTCTCAGAGACTCCGCTGATACATTTTGGACATCACTCTCAATATTTAACGTTTATAAAGGAGCATTTTCTGCTGCCTTTTGTATAAAATCAAAATGAAAGGATTTTAAATTGAAACTCTTGTCTGATGTGGGTTTGCTCACATGTATAGCTTGAAATTAATGTATTCAACATCTTCCATGAATAAACATTGAGGGGGGGGGGCTGCTCAGATTATTATGGTGCTTGTATGAAAAAGAAAAAGTTTCCCTCTGTTTGTAATTCAAAAGAATAAACAGTTTTCAAAGACCTTTCTGGTCTAAGAAAAATCACATTGACTTAATAAAGTCTCTTCTCTCTGTGCCCGAGGTTCAATAAAGACATTTCATTTGTTTTCTTCCTGGATAATAAATTAACATTCAGCAGTTCCATTTCCCTCTTTGCATGTTCAACCCTGCACTACGGCAGCCTTAAAGAGAATCTGCCATGTGGTGTTGAAAGTGATACAGAAATGTTTCCATTGGGACCTTTAACGTTTAAGGGGTCAGAGTGCTTATGAGGACATGACAGCAACATGTTGGACTGCCATCAGGTTAACATCAAGGAACATCCTCTCTCACACACACACACACACACACACACACACACACACACACACACACACACACACACACACACACACACACACACACACACACACACACACACACACACACACACACACACACACACACACACACACACACACACACACACACACACACACACACACACACACACACACACACACACACACACACAAAGGAGCATGCCTGACCTTCACTACACACATATTACAGGGAAAAGACACAAACTTTAAATGGAAAGTTTGATATCAGAAAAGGGGAAATATGGGAAATTGTTTTGGGAGCAGATTTTGATCCACAGTCTCAATAGAATTAGTTGATCCTAAGTCACAAAATACTAATATGACCAACACAATGAAGAGTTTCTTTTGACTGATAGTATATAGTATATAATATATACACACACACACACACAACTTACAGCTTGTGCTTGTTTTATGAAGTCTAGGATGTCCTCTTTCAGAGCTTGATGGATTTTAGCTGGCCCTTTATCATCCCATAGACACACAGCATGGACGTCTCTGGGGAACAAGAAGGAAAATGGGACATCAATAAAATGTATTTGAAGTGGGTTAGTCAAACTGTGGATCTCAAACTGAATGTGACAAACACAATTAATATACTTGCAGAAATATCTCCTGACAAAATGTATGTAGTATTAAACTCTACTTGTTCCTGTTCCCCTCTCCTCATACAATTTCGCAAGAGCAGACTAAGAGAAATCATCCACTTCCTCTTTCTGAACCCTTTAACTCGATTTAGCTTAAACAGCAAGTCAAGAGATTCTTTCTACATAGCCCAACATTTCCTCAAGTTATACAGCTTTGTAGGTTGTTGTAAAGGTTGAATACTAACAACAATAATTCAATCTTCCGCTCACCTGCAACCTGCTGAAATCATTTGTTTACATCAAATAGTGGCAGTTGAAGCGATAGCATGGAAATCTTCAAATCATTTTGTTTTATCTGCAGTATAGGTGTTTGCTACATTTAGATATTTTCACGGCTTGACCTTGCTGTTAGGCAGACCTTTCGGAGAGGAACTGAAGCTGTTATTGTGTAGCTTTGATGAATCTGTACTAACTCTTTAAAACACCAAAGTCACACAACAAACAAAACTACAGTAGCCAATCGTGGCAGGAGAAGACCAGTGACTCTACTGTTTTGGGAGGTAACATTACTTTTATTGTCAAAGAATGCATCCCTAAATAATTATCTTTGCATACAAATTTAAAAGAAATCTTTTGATGTTGAATTTACACACAAGTAGGGCTGTCACTTTTTGAAAAAAATCACAATCGATTTTTTAGGATTAAATTTTCATTGAATCGATTGTAGAATCGATTATCCACATCTACGTTTCAGTTTTCAAAACCAAGGCCAACACACTGCCATTAAGACTACGTAAAGAGGGCGCAAGAGACGTACAGGTCAGCATTTCTGATTATTTATTGCGTGAAGTTTGTGTATAACAAACAGGAGCATTCTCGAAAAACAATAAGCAGTATGGACTGCCACAACATCAATGAGGAAAAACATTACTGCAGGCTTCTGGCTGTTTACCATTATCAATATGAAACACATTTCGCATAGGCAGGCGATTGTTGAATAGTTTGAAAATAAAACTTAAAATTCACTTGAGGACTAGCCAACATAAAAATAGGGTGAAAATATTTCACTTGGCACACGCAGGATCGCTACAGTCCCCACAACAGACCGTGGACCAGAACATACTGAGTCTGCATATGCCCCCTCATAGTTGTAGTGCTGCTGTGATATGAGAACTCACGGTCGCACAGTTTGCATACCACTTTGTCCTTCTCCATAGTTTTGCCTTCTGCCCAAAATCCGAAGTGCTTCCATATCGAACTCCTCATGTGATTAGGGGTTATCACTCGTCTCTCATGTCGCGCAGGTTGATTGCCGTTGCCCTCCATTTTTTGGCAAAATACTAAGCCGCGGCAGCCGACACTATCAGGCTGTTTCCGGTGCGTAAAATTGGTGGGAATTTACTTTTTAGCCCTCGCAATGCCTACTGCACTTCCGGAATTGTTTTCTTTTCTGCTTGTTTGTGAGTTATGTTAATAATAATCATAATGAAATAAAATATTTTTTATTTGTTTAATTCCGTAAAAAATAAGTTATTTGGTAAAAGTCGATTCCCTCTTTTCGTTTTCGAAACGTGTGTTGGTCGGTCCGATCGATTGTAAAATCGATTCTCCAACGTAAAGTGACAGCCCTACACACAAGCTGTTGAACCCTGGTTTACAGCCGCTGGTCCTGTGTGACCTTCCTTTGGTTAACAAGGGCCTTTTTTCAACAGGGTATTAACTGTAGCTAATCTGATGTTGCTTATCTTTTCTGCCAATCACACTTCTTGGGTGTTATGAAAAATATATTTGTCGAGAGAGTCATTTATATACATATAAATGTTTTTTAAAATCATAAAATAAATGTGTGAATCAATCTTTGTACATTTATTTACATTGAGACTAATCTGAATTGAGAGATAACGGCCTCAGTTCAGCGTCAGAGACATGAGACGGTAAAGCAGTACGTATTCTGTAAATATAGCACACAGGTAAACTGATATACATTTTGTTTTAGGAGACTAAATGCTCCTGTCTGCTTGTTCAAACTCGGACAGTCCCCTTACAAAACTCCTAACTATCCCTTCAGCTTTGTGAAGAAGGCTCTGTGCCATCCCAGGTTATAATAGGGAAACAATCCAGCAAGGCTTACCTACAAATGTGTGACATTGTGTGGGGATTACTTAAGAACAGCTGCTGGTGAAAACTAAACCTGTCTAGCATGTGTGTGTCTGCTTTATGCACTGAAATAGTTGGCTGTGCTTTGTGAGAGGTCTGAGACAGCAGCAGCTGGGCTGATCCCACACTGGAACACTTCTTAGCTAAAACAGTAGAAAGTAAGGAAGAGGTCAGAGTGCATCTCTTACGAGAACAAGTCGAACCACTGTTGCTTGGTGACGGCTTCCTGTCTGAGCAGCTTGAGAACGATGGGCCGCATCAGATCCCACTTGTCCTCAAACTGCAGGGAGCCCTTGTTCTGGAGGTGAGATATGGGAGAGGGGGAGAGGAAGGAAGAAGAGGAAGGATGAAAACCAGCAAAGACAAAGGAGGTGTTGGGTGAGAGAAGACAGAGATGAAGAGATAGGCAAAGACATGCATAAAGACTGAAGACACATCATGGGTCAGGACCAAGCAGGCCATTTAAATTTTCAAATGTTACTGCAATAGAGAAGCTAAAAATCCCTTTACATCTACTTACGCTTTACACTATTTACTATTTTATTTTACTCTCATTATGTATTATTGAGCTTTAGACTATAAGTCTATAGTAAGTCTTGGTCACTGGCCAAGTTGAAAACTGCCCAAGTGGCAGCGTCACTGCCTGGTGGGGTTTAACGAGGAAAACAATATTAATATAAATTAGTAGTTAGTAAAACCACTATTTCAAATTCTACATAAACACCTGTTCCAATGCCTCATTTAAGCCATGCTGAACTTATTTTAACATGAATAGCAAGATCCGAGTTGTCCAAAAACATTCCAAAACTCTATTCAGTTAGGAACTCCATCACCAAGGAGCAGCACATCCTCACAAAAGAGATGCAAAAAACATTGGAATTTCCACACAAACCTGCTTCATTTATTATCGCTGCCAAGGCCTATGTGTTTTTGAAATACTAATTCCTTATATTTGTTGTATCTTTGGAAAATAGTGCTTTAAACCCTTACCATTTATCATAACAAAAAGTTTTATAGAATACCAAGATTAGTTTATATTTCTGTTTGTTTAGGCGGCTGCTGATGCTAAAACTAGGTTCAACAAAAAGTTTGGTTTGTCACTTAATGATGTTGATGAAAGTTGTCAAAAAAAAAACAATAAGAAACACAACTATGACTCACATAAAACTACACTCAGACACAAACAGTTCTGTAGTGAATAGGAGAAAGTGTGCAAATGTGCATTCTTTAACAGGGCTGAGAGTGGGGTTAGAGGGGGGCCAAAGGTTCTGGGTCCATTTGCTGATTCCTGTGTGAGTTACCACACTATTCTCCGGGGAGAATTGCACACACATGCATGTTGAATGTGAAGGGTGGTTTGATGAGTGAGTATGCTGCTGTTAAAACGCTGTGTGAAGGACAGGTGGTGGGGACTCTCAGGGCCTGGGTACTTAAAGATCTCCACCTGTTCCACCACATGCCCCTCCAGCTGAGCGGTTCCGAGAAAGGAGGTGGGGGTTTCAGGTAAACGGCTACCCCGCAACATGTGAACGAATCAGACATATGACATTATTTAAAAGAGCAACACATTATAAGAAAATAGGTCCAGAATTTATTGTTACACAGAGAGCCCCGGTGGAAACATGTAGCGACTTCCAGGCACCATTACCAGTTAAAAAGCGACGGTAGCCAACTCTCCCTGGGGGCTCTTTATCGTGTCTATGTACCGCAGGACACCCAGGAAGGCAGCTAGCGGCACTGAGGGGACCCGTGTCGATGTGTGTGAACACAGCAGACAGCAGAGAGTCTGCAGGAAGCTGATGTGTCTCTGGGCCTGTGGGAGAATTATTCTGTGATCTTGAGACCAGCTCCATTGATTAGCTAGCTGAATAAAAGCGGTAGCATGTTAGCAACATTTAGCCAAGGTGAAGCTGCTTGGTATGTTGGGGGTGTCTTGTGTCCAAGTGTGTCTACCCTTCGAGCCCCCTGCTCCCCGGTGTTGGGTTCAGCTCTTCATACGGTTCTTGTGAGGGTACGGTTCGTTGTCGCCGGCATGAATGAATAGAGAAACCGTAGCCTTCGGTTCGGTTTTGGTTAAAGACGGGGACAAATTGGGGGGTTTTCGAGGCATGTGGGAACAAATTGTGTCTCCGTCACAACACAGGACTTTAAAAACGACAACGGTAACAACTGTGACTTCAGGCGCACCTATTTGTGCACTAATTTCATATATTTACACTATCAGTGCATACACGTGTATGCCACAATAGGGACTATACAATTATATGCACTTATAGTTCAAACACACAAAAACGAATAGTTCAAATCTGATCGCAAATCTGGGAAATAACATATATTCAAGTGCTTCTTACCTTTAACAAATTAGACGACGCCATGTTTCTTCAACTTATCGCCTCGCGGAATCTCGCGAGACAGGTGCTACAGCTGGCTCAGGATGAGGTCATGGGAACCCGCACAGCGCGCACACATACAGTGGAGATACATACTGTGCTCTTTTACTGCAGTATAAGTACTGTGATCACACTGGAAATACTGCACTTCTCTTTATCCAAGGCTGTCTCTAGTATTTGATTAGTTCAGTAGTTTCAATATAGTTTTTCACTGGAAAGGAAGGGTGTGAAGAATTGTATACCTGTAAAGTAATTAAAGTTGTCAGATAAATGTGGAAGAATATATGCCATCAATATGTCATGGAGTAAATCTACACATAAAGGAAATACGCAATTACATGAATGTACCTACCTTCAGACAACATTTATCCTTATCCTAAATAATAATAATAATATACAGATTTACTTTCTATGACAATTTACTGCACTACCTCATTAAGGAGTTGTACCACTGGAGTAGTTATTTTTACATGTGTAATGGTTTTGTGTTTATCATTTTTAATTATAAGATAGTTGCCCATCTGTTTCCCATGTTGTTGTCATGAGTTTGGATCTCCACTGTTCTTTCTGAGGTTCAGTTTCATATCTTTGACAATGCTGCCTCCTCCTGGTTCAACATGGCATCAAAATAGCCCCCCTGTAAATGACATGATTTAAATTATCAACAATTTAGTTGGTTTTCACTTGAAAAAAAAAAAGTCATACAAATGAAGTTGGACTTAGACAGGAAAAGAGCACGTAATGATGTCCCAAATTGTCTTTCCAACTAATGTTTGATGTCAGTGACAGATACAACTATGTCACAATATATCAAAGTAGAAATAAGCCTTTGACGTTTTTACATACTTACAAAAGATTGTAAGTATGTGTAATACGAGTCCTCTGTGAGGTAGTGTTTTTTGTAAGACAAGTACTCATGTTGAATTACCCTTATCAGAAAATATGATATTGTCGGATATGAATATTCACGCATTAATGTGTTTATTACGTTAATGTTGCAACCGGTAGGGCTTGGTGTTCATTTTTACTTACTTTATAGCCCTGTAATAGTAAATTATGATTTGTTTAGTTGGTTAATATTTTGTATTAATTATTTAGAAACATTCAAATACATATATTGGAGTCAAAGCACATTTTTGCCACTAAATGTAGTCTAGTTTAAAACATATAATATAAATACTTGTTTCACTTATTTTATTTTACCGTTGTATCTGCTCGAGGTGGAGCTACTTTTAACCTATTTTCTCCATTGGAGTTAGCTAGTTAGTGAAGGGGTTCGTACAGTTTTACCCTCTCCCAACAAAGTGTCTCAGATATACCTGAGGGGTCATGAGAAGACCAATCACACCGGTTTACTTTATTACAATGCATTTTGTTGTATTAGCCTAATGCATGTTTTTATGCTACATCTTATTCTGAAAAGTAACCTGTGACAACAGCTGGAGTAACAAGAACAATATCTCCTGAAATATTTTTCAGTAGCATTTAACGGTCACATCATTGTGCCTTAATACTGTACATGATTTAATGAAGTAGTTAGTGTTCACTAATGTCATTTTTATAAATAAATGATGATAAAGACCCTTTTTTAAACACCAGCAGTAATCTCATCAGCAGACAGTAGGTGAGAGTGAATTAGCAGAGGAAGCCAAGTGATTCATATCGTTCATCTTCAGTGCTTATCTTCAGGTGCTGCAGGCTGTCTTTAACACCTTGCACACAGTGATACATGAGAGAGTAATCTTTGCCCTCTGCAGCTGTTAATCATTCAGTGAAAGTCAAGGAGTTAAAAGCTAGTAACAGTTAAACTCAGAGATAATTCCTCCATCTCTGGTGTGGTAACATGGCTGCTGATCAGTGTGAGGATGTATACAGGGACCCGAGCACCGACAGCCACAGCAGTGGCCTCATGGCGAGGATCAGGAAATTCAACCCCAAGGAAGTTTTCACCTGGTGAGTGCACACAGGAGTAGTGTGTTAGCCGCACATTATGTTTACTTTGAACAGACACGCTGTATCTGTTTTCAGTCAGACTGTCAAACTTTTCCAATGATTAAAATCCCCAGTGGTCCAGGAAGTATTTATATTCTGTACCTCAGTAAAAGTACTAATACCACAATGTATAAATATTACTCTACGAGTTAAAGTCCTGCTTTTAAAGCCTTACTTAAGTAAAAGTATTTAATCAGCATAATGAAATTGAAGAATGGCTTAAAAAGTAAAAGTATTGATAGTGCATTAATATGTATGTTGCATATAACTGCTGTAAATGTTTGAGGTTGTGCTTATTGTGAGCCCTTTGTTGGGTGGTTTAATCTACAGCAGGTTGTTGAACTTGTGCTTGTGTTACAAATGAAAGTCCTGCATTCAAAATGTTACTTAAGTAAAAGTACGAAAGTATAGTCATCAATATTTGTTTCAGGTACTAAACATTAAAATACTTGTTATGTGAAAGGGCCCATTTCAGAATGATATTTGATAAATTACTGTATTATGATTATTATTCAATAATGTGTCTCTGGTAATGATGGAGCTCATTTCTATTATTTACCACACTGATGATAGACATCTTAACCTATGTTTGTATAAACATGTTTACTTATTCATTGATTGATATTTTGTATTATTTTATAATCTTAATCAGTAAAGAAACTGGTAACTACTAGAGGTGGGAGAAGCACTCAGATATTGTACTTAACCCTGTAAAGCCCAAATATAGAAAAACATTAGCTATTTTTTTGTTGACCTTTCAGATGTTGTTGTTGGAAGCCTCTGGTGCAGAAATGGACACAGCAGAGTTTTCAAATGTTGTATGTTTCTGTAGGTTTTTAGGGAAATGTTGTGATATTGCAATGAAAAATTATATATTCCACAATAACTAAATATGTACATGTTCTAGACATTGTAATATAAAAAAAGGAGATATTCGAGGCATTTTACTTAGTTGAATCTGACAAATCCAAATCCTCTGTCACAGTAAAAGTCCTGCATTCTAAATGTTCCTCCAGTAAAAGTAGAAAGTACTCTCATCTAAATGTACTTAAAGTAGAGACAGTAAAAGTAGTCATTGTTTGATTGGTCCATTTCAGAATAATATCTCTGATATGTTTTATAATTATTGATCATTAAAGTGTTCTCAGAGCTGGTAAAGGTGCAGCTAGTTTGAATGGCTCTGTATACTGCAGGGTAGCTGCTGGATTTACTCCAGGTGAACTAAAGTCTGATTTAAGGGCTGATTATATTTACCATCATTAATCCAGATCTGTAACTAAAGGGATTCAATACACGTAGTGGAGTAAAAGTACAATATTTACCTCTGATTAGCAGTGGGGTGGAAGTTCGAAGTAGCAAACAAATAAAATATTCAAGAAAAAGTACTAGTATCTCAAAATTGTACTTAAGTACACTTGCTAAATATAATGGATCAGAAGCAGAAAGTAGCATATAATAAGTAAATATATAAGTAACTTCCCACCACTGGTCTTGGCTGACATGTTCTGGAGAGTATAAAGTGGACCCCTCTGTCTCTCAGGCAGCTGGCCAGGACGCTGGCCATGGGTCAGGGCCTGGCGGGGCTCATCTGTGGGACGGCCATCACCTCACAGTACCTGGCCTCCAGCTTCCATGTGAACACACCCATGATGCAGAGCTTCCTTCACTACACCCTACTGTGTCTCACCTACACCACCATGCTGCTCTGCAGAACAGGTAACACAACCAGGGACTGAAGACATGATATAATGTGCAATTCAAATGACAGTAGATGCTATAACTGGCCATAAACCGAAGCAAGAGTGACTAAAACAGGCGTCAGGGGTGAAAAGTAAATTTACTCAACTATTGTAAATGCATCTAATTCTACTCTACTATAAGTTCAGCACTTATAAGACTATAATTGCTGAACTCAGGTCCTTCACTGAAGTAAAAATGGGAAATACTATAGTCCATAAACACTCTATCAGAAGTAAAGTCCTGAGTTCAAAGTATTACTTTAGTAAAAGTACAGAAGTATTATTATCTAAATATTTTTGTAGGACCAAAAGTAAAAGTAAATGTTATCTTTATGCAGAATGGCTCCTTTCAGGGTGTCATACTCATAAAGACATGATATTACACTGTTAATCACCAACAAATACATCTAAGAGAATCTGAATGTGTAGTTTGTGAATGTGGAGCCATGTTTAGATACTTTACTATTGGGTAGATCAGTGATGTTGTACAGAATTATTATTATTATTTTCTTTTTTCTTTTCTTGCAACCCAGTAAGTAGTACAACCGGCTACATATTTGTTCTTAAATGTTATACAGTAAAAGTAGAATAAAATGAATAAACTCAATGGGAAGATTTGTTCTTACAGTACTAACACATCGATCAGCAATAATATTCACATTTCCATGTATCCATTTAATGTATGACATTACATTTCAGTTTGTTGGTTAAATGGGAAAATGATTGGGCAAATGGTATAATAATGAAAGAAGCGAAGATGCATGCAACCGGGGATCAGCATGATTCCGTGTCTAACAGTCCTGAGGCTTGGTGATGAAACATAAATGTCGATACTGAAGTTCAGGTTGCTCCCCTTTAAAACCTAGGGGATGGCAATATTTTACAGATCCTGAGGAAGCGCTGGTGGAAGTACCTCCTGCTGGGGCTGGTTGATGTGGAGGCCAACTACGCTGTGGTCAAAGCATACCAGTACACCACCCTCACCAGTGTACAGGTGGGAGCAGGCTGCGTTTGTGTGGTTGAATCTTTGTTGTGAAAGGGGATCCTATATCTTTAAAAATGTGACCCTTGTGATTCCCTTGTGATAAAACATATTTTTTGTATCTAAATATTCAGTTCTGTTAAACTACTAAATATTAATTAATTTGAAAACGTTTCCTAGTGTTTTTATGAAAACCCCAACATTTTTTAATATAACATACTAAAGTAAATATGTCAACTATTAATATTATCATAGATTTTGATGCTTTGCTGCAAGGCCCCTTTTAGAGACCAGGGTAATAGGGCAAACATGAGAAAAGGGATCAAGCTTCTCAAAATAAATGTAAGGTCATTTCTGTGAACAGGGATCTAGATTGAAGGTCTAATTAAACAAAATGCTTGATTATATGCTGCAAAGACTGTGGGATAAAAAAAATCGTAGTTTGGATGGGTTTCAATGGTAACATTACAGGTAAGATCAAATCTTTCTATAAAGTCTGAAACTGAAAAAAAAAATGTGCGTTAATATAAGCTAATAAAACAAATATAATTAAAATAACTCAATGCGGCCTTGGCCGTGGCGCAACTGGCTGGGGCACCTGCACCGTACACCAGCGAGTTGGGTTCGATTCCCGACCCGTGGTCCTTTCCGGATCTCAACCCGACTCTCTCTCCACTGTCCTATCCGATTAAAGGCAAAAAGCCCCCAAAAAATAAAATAAAATAAAATAAAAATAACTCAATGCAAGAAGATTGAACATTCCTTGGGGATGATTTACATGCAGGCTTAGTATTATTGTCCACCTCTTCTTGTTTTTATTTCTTCACTAACTTTGAGTCTAATGCCACCAGAGACAAAGCTGTTGATGCTTAATTCTACATTAAAAATGATTATTTCTTTTAAGAGAAGCGAAACTCTTTAACACTGAAAGTAGCTTTTCTGTGTCAGTAAAGCACACATGATTATATTCCATTTTTAATGCTTGAGGTTCATGTTTCCAAAGAGTAAAAACTGTTGTTTGTGTCATGGGTGGGGGGAAAGGACCCAGGAGCAGAAGCATTAGAGGAAGCAGGGGTACAAAAATGTAACAAAAAGTGAGCTTTTAATAATGGAAAAGCTGATAACCAAAATATAAAAACTAGGACGCAGGAAAAAGTTCAACACAGGAAAAGTACTGAATGCAAACCGGTGACAAAGGGAGGGCTGGGGGAGATCCACGACAACACAGGGAACAGGCAAACAACGAGGACGACGCAACAAAGAACACAAAGGAACGACAAGACTAAATACAGAGGAGGGTAATCACAAGACAAGACACAGCTGGGAAGGGGAGGTGAAACACAGGGGTGACAGGTGAGCACGATCAGACAATCAGACAGGAGGAAACTAAAGACAGGAAGTAAACTAGGCAAGACAGGAAAAGACAAAACAAGATACATTTCAAAATAAAACCGTATACTATAAATACAGAAACTGAGATCCTAACAGTTTGAACTTGATGTAATTGATCTCCAGCTGCTGGACTGCTTCGTGATCCCGGTCCTGATGCTCCTGTCCTGGTGGGTTTTGAAGGCTCACTACAGGCCGGTCCACTACGTCGCTGTCTGCATCTGTCTCCTGGGGGTGGGGGCCATGGTGGGGGCCGACCTGCTGGCTGGAAGAGACCAGGGCTCCAGTAAGAATTTCCCCTAAGTACTGACTCACCCTCTGAGTTCATCAACGGCCCGATGAACATAGCCAATAACTCTCTGATCTGCTTTATTAAACTGTGACCTCTTTCCTTTAAACTGAAACTGTCTAAAACATGACAGAAACACTCTAAGATGTCTCCCCTGTGGTGTCCTCAGCCTCCAACATCCTGCTAGGTGACGGCCTGGTCCTGATTAGCGCCTCGCTGTACGCCGTGTCTAACGTGTGTCAGGAGTACACGGTGAAGAACCTCAGCAGGGTGGAGTTCCTGGGCATGGTAGGCCTGTTTGGCACCATCATCAGCACCATACAGATGTAAGTGTGTGTGATCAGGAGACTCATCAACACTGTGGTTAATCTCTATGAACAGATATCCAGCCTATGAGGGGACCACCCACTGACCCTTGCCCCCAGAGGCTTATCAAGGTCAGACCCATAGCAGATGGGTTCTGAAATTGACATTCTGTTTAATCTGTTATTTCTTCTCTGTACCCAGGGTGATCCTGGAACGTAAAGAAATTGCTATAATCCAGTGGAGCTGGCAAATTGGTCAGTATTCATCTGAACAGAAAAACACTTGAAACAAACATTTTGGAAACAAAAGAACAACCAAAATACCAATGACCAGCTTTTTCCCCAGTGGTAAAAAACTAAGTTGAACATCAAGAGGCATAATGTAATCTTTGGCTCCGTATTGACTATCTGTTGATGACCTGCACAAGCAAAAAAGCCTTGGATCCTTTGTATCACAGCATCAGTTTAACCAAATATTTTTTACATAATCAATTTCTATGTCTCTTAACAGTTGTGCTTCCTCCTTTCAGTGCTCCTGTTTGCTGCCTATGCACTGTGTATGTATACTCTGTACAGCTGTATGCCCATAGTGGTGAAGCTGAGCAGCGCCACCTCCGTCAACCTCTCCCTGCTCACTGCTGACCTCTTCAGCCTCTTCTGTGGGATCTTCCTCTTCCAGTACACTGTGAGCACAAAAACACACACACACACACACACACACACACACACACACACACACACACACACACACACACACACACACACACACACACACACACACACACCCTCTCTGGGTCACGATGACCATCTGAATGTTACAGCGATACAGCAGCGTTAATGAATAACAATAATTGTTAAAGTGTAATCTTTTGTCAAATGTTTTTGCACAGCTGCATGCATATACACAGTTTCTACACGTGTGAGTCCAAAGTGCTTCAAATGATTTTTTCCTGCAAACAGAGTATTTAATCTGAAAAAGTCACTGATGCAAATTTACCATTTTCTTCTGCTAACTGAACAGCCGTTATTACATGTTTCTACTCCAGTGAGGTAGCCTACTTGTAGAAACTTGAATTCTTTTGACTATAAGAGTATCTGCTCCACTTTACTTGCAGATTAAAGATCCTCTAAATAATAAAATCTCCTCGTTTTTTCCTTACTGAAAAATATATTCAAAGGTTTAACTACTATAGACAAGATATCTTCTATTTTACTCACTCTTCAGTCAGTCCTCATGTGCTAAAGCTTTCAAGTTTCTACATCACATTTGTGTAAGTGGCATGCTGGACAATGATTGGCTCTAGTCTAGTTGTGATGTCACAATCCCAACCAGATGAAAAGGGAGATTGTATCGATGAACCTGCCTGAGTCAATTCTCCCGTCATTACATTTAAATATACAGTATCATGCCTCCTCTCCCGCCTCAGTTCTCCGGTCTCTACCTGGTCTCACTGGTGATCATCCTCATTGGCTTCATCACCTTCAACGCTGTGCCAACCCCCACCGACCACACAGACCCCGCTACCGCTTCTTTCCCCGTCTGTGAGGAAGCTTACTATAGTTACCCTGTGGCCTATCAAAATGACATCATCAAGCAGGAGGTGGCCGTGAGGATCACCACTGAAGGGGAGGAGGGTGGAGGGGCGGAGGAGAAGAGGAAGAAGAAGAGGACACCAGGGATATTTAATGAGGATGTTGGACACAGCACTAAAATGTGAAATGAATATGTTATATATATATTTTTAAACACAATTATTTATTTATAAAATGTTGCTTAAAGGAATGCACGATACAGACATAATGAGAACATAAAAGAGCACATACAACAGTGGTACCGTACACATACTTGTTCTGATGTTTTTGTGGTCTGTGTTGTAAATCTATTTCATATGTTCATTGTAAGCAATAAAAAGGTCAGCTGTCTACCTGCCCTTTACCCAATGACTGTAACTCGCTGAAACGACCAGAACAAGATATACACACAAACATAACAACCCTCTAAATCTACATTCCCTACAGAGGGCTCATCTCAACCCTTACCGCTATGTAGCCATGTATTTCTGATCACTCTCACAGTGGTGTAATGTAACTATAAACATACAAGCTTTATTTACCTTAAGTACAATTTTGATGTGTACTTTACTTGAGCGTTTCCATTTTATGTTTACTTCTACTCCACTACATCTCAGAGCTATGTATTGTACTTTACTCCGATACCTTTTCTGACAGCTTTAATTACTTTACAGATTCAGATTATTAATACAAAAGATAAATCAACTAATACATTCTGATTTGATTTGTTATTATAGATACAAAAGTAAGCAATAAAGTGATAAATACATGAATGCTTTAATAAGATATATAATATAATATCAAAGGATGATACGTTATTCTTGAATTCTGCCTAATGATTTATAATTTAATTATAATAACTTACTTTTTTCCTTTTTGACATGAGGTTTTAAAGGCATTGCAAATATATTATTTCTAAACTGTAAACTTGCTATATTTACTAACGTAAAACATCTGAATATACTATTGCTATATCTGATTACTTCTGTCACTGAAGAGAAGATACAAAATCCTCTTACATACATAATTAACAGTGCTGGAATAGTAGTAGTAGTAGTAGTAGTAGTAGTAGTAGTAGTAGTAGTAGTAGTATTTGTTGTAATAGGAGCAGTAAGAGTAGCAGTAGTAGTAGTAGTAGTAGTAGTAGTAGTAGTAGTAGTAGTAGTAGTAGTATTAGTAGAAGTAGAAGTAGAAGTAGTAGTAGTAGTAGTAGTAGTAGTAGAAGTAGAAGTAGAAGTAGAAGTAGTAGTAGTAGTAGTAGTAGTAGTAGTAGTATTAGTAGAAGAAGTAGAAGTAGAAGTAGAAGTAGAAGTAGTAGTAGTAGTAGTAGTAGTAGTAGTAGTAGTAGTAGTAGTAGTAGAAGTAGAAGTAGTAGTAGTAGTAGTAGTAGTATTAGTAGAAGAAGTAGAAGTAGTAGTAGTAGTAGTAGTAGAAGTAGTCGTAGTCGTAGTCGAAGTCGAAGTCGAAGTAGTAGTAGTAGTAGTAGTAGTAGTAGTAGTAGTAGAAGTAGAAGTAGAAGTAGAAGTAGTAGTAGTAGTAGTAGTAGTAGTAGTAGTAGAAGTAGAAGTAGAAGTAGAAGTAGTAGTAGTAGTAGTAGTAGAAGTAGAAGTAGTAGTAGCAGTAGCAGTAGCAGTAGCAGTAGAAGTAGTAGTAGCAGTAGCAGTAGCAGTAGCAGTAGAAGTAGAAGTAGAAGTAGTAGTAGTAGTAGTAGTAGTAGTAGTAGAAGTAGAAGTAGTAGTAGCAGTAGCAGTAGAAGTAGAAGTAGTAGTAGTAGTAGAAGTAGAAGTAGAAGTAGAAGTAGAAGTAGTAGTAGTAGTAGTAGTAGAAGTAGAAGTAGTAGTAGCAGTAGCAGTAGCAGTAGCAGAAGCAGAAGCAGTAGCAGTAGCAGTAGCAGTAGCAGTAGTAGAAGTAGAAGTAGAAGTAGAAGTAGTAGAAGTAGTAGTAGTAGTAGTAGTAGAAGTAGTAGTAGTAGTAGTAGTAGTAGAAGTAGTAGCAGCAGTAGCAGTAGCAGTAGTAGTAGTAGTAGTAGTAGTAGTAGTAGTAGTAGTAGTAGTAGTAGTAGTAGAAGTAACCTACATCCGGTAAATTCTTTCAAAAAACAGTGGCACCAGGAGGCAACAGGGTTTATTGTAAATGTAGGTCAGGTTTTAATAATGGGGGTTGTCGAGCTACAGAAAGCTTGTTTTTTTACAGCTCCGGAAAGAGACGACTCCAAATTTTTCTCAAATCTTTATCTCTACATGTATGGCAGTCATTCCAGTGTCTGTTGAATTCCAACACAGAGAACATTTCTCAGATTATATAATTTTGTTTTGTTTTTGTTTTAATCATTTAACTCAAAGACATACCTATAAATAATAAAATAAGAGAAAATGATAATGCTGAAGTGGTCTCTTGATTTTTTTCCGGGGCTGTATACTAATCACCTTACAGTATGATCAACATTATTCACAAGGCTTTCAAAATGTTTCATTTAGTCTTGACAGGCTCTCTTTTTTGTTGTATTTTCCCCCCTTTATTACCAAAAAATAATAATAATCATGTAATAGAGTCAATACAATAAAATACAAAATATTAAGATAAAATTGTGATAAATACAATAGGTAACTTTTCAAGTAAAACATGTATCAAATGCGCATTTGATTTTGATTGCGTTCTTATTTTTTAGTATTTTTAATAGCGGTGCCATATTGTTGTAATTTACGAGTATAAATTGTGCAAAATGTGGTTTACAGTCAGTCCATTTCTTCCTGTTGATGTGATATTTCCCAAAAATAAAATGAGTGACATTAAAAAACAATATTTATATCAAATCCATCACCTTTAAAATTGACAGGCTCTCGTGTTGAAAAACGTGACGTCACTGAGCGGCGTCGTTAGGCGGGGTGGGGGCTGTGTTGTTGCTGTCATCGTGCGGGACGTGAAGCAATATTTTCATACCGTTCATCTTTGGAATAAAACAGCTGTTAATTAAATTCATACCAACATCTCCGTAAAGGATCCCGCTGTTTGCACGTTTTTTTATTTTCTCATTTGGAGTCAACATGGGGAACTGCTTAACTGTGGGGCCGAACGAAGCTCTGGTGGTCTCTGGTAGGTAATCCTCCTCACTGAGTTTACGGAGCTGAACTAGCTGTCATTCACATATCAGACTAACGGGCTAGCTAATTCGGGCTAGTTTACGTCGGCGGCTGAATGAAAACGTTAATTATAATCGTATTTGTAGCAATAACTAATCTAAATGCTATTCTCAAATATAATCGGTTATTTACTGTGCAAAGCAACTCAATTTGTATTCGTAAATTAACGTTAATTACGACAAATGTAGAACCGTAATGCTAAACTCGTTAGCAAGCAAGGCAGCGACGGTGTGTTCTAGCTGTTAGCAGGTGATATGCGTCAACTATCAAAGATGCTGTCTTTGAAAGCGCTTCATGCAGGCCCAAACTGATGCTACAGCTAGGGTGGGGGGAGGCTGATACCCAGTGGTGTAAAGTAATCAATTACATTTACTCAAGTACTGTACTTAAGTAACATTTTGAGTTACTTGGTCTTTACTTAAGTATTTCAATTTTCTACTTCTTCTCCACAACAATTCAGAGGTAAATGGTGTACTTTTACTCCACTACATGTATTTAATCCCTTTAGTTACAGATCTGGATGAATGATGGTAAATATAATCAGCCTTTAAATCAGACTTTAGTTCACCTGGAGTAAATCCAGCAGCTACCCTGCAGTATACAAAGCCATTCAAACTAGCTGCACCTTTACCAGCTCTGAGAACACTTTAATGATCAATCATTATAAAACATATCAGAGATATTATTCTGAGATGGACCAATCTGCACAGGGACTACTTTTACTGTCGCTACTTTAAGTACATTTACATGAGAGTACTTTCTACTTTCACTGGAGGAACATTTAGAATACTTTTACTGTGACAGAGTATTCCTACACTCTGGTACTTCTTCTACTTTACTCAAGTACAAGATCTGAATACTTCTACTTTTACTCCAGTACAAGATCTGAGTACTTCTACTTTTACTCAAGTACAAGATCTGAGTACTTCTACTTTTACTCCAGTACAAGATCTGAGTACTTCTACTTTTACTCCAGTACAAGATCTGAGTACTTCTACTTTTACTCAAGTACAAGATCTGAGTACTTCTACTTTTACTGAAGTACACGATCTGAGTACTTCTCCAACCTCTGCTGAGTGATACCATGTAAAGTCAGCTGTGTGTATTTAGTAGAGAGCTAAGGAAATAAAGGCAAAGAAAGGCTCAAGATACAAAATGAGTTCAATACGTCCCTGTATCGTTTCAATAAATCATTTCATTACATTTTCAAAATGAAACATTACAGAATGCAAACAAACACTCACTACAAGGATGTCCAACAAGGACAGCACACTTAAGATTAATGCACATGGATATTGGCATCTCTGTCGTGGTGTCACAAAAATATTTCAACGCTTCTGGAGGCTGTACTGCAATTGATTTACAACCATTAAAGCTCATTTTCATTAATTCATTTCAGTCATTTTACTCAAACAATCTTTTTACTTAAAACACCAGTTGCTTATATGTTTCAAGACAAAGACAGATTTTCTTTCCGTTTTAAGTAACATTTTACTGAAATTGTCCTGTTTTAGTCACTGAAAAAAAAAATGCTTTTAGTAACCAAGCTTGCCTTTTAAAGCCCACAAAATAAAACATGCGTTAATCAGAGAACTGCTCAGCTTATGTTCAATCAGCTCAACATGTCTGCTTTGTTCTGTCTTTCCTCAGTTTAATGTCAACATGTTCTTTATGACGGAATTAGTAAAGATGAAGTTTCATCCTAATGCAACTGCCCCCTCCCCAGGTGATTGCTGCGGCTCTGACACTAAGACTTACGCTGTGGGGGGCTGGGCTTGGGCATGGTGGCTCATCTCGGACACCCAGAGGTGAGTATATAAAAGCATAAGGTCTATTTTTTTGAAATAGAGTCTGTCTTTCAGAAGCTCCGTGAAATGATGGTGTACCAGTATATGCTTCACATCACAGATAAATGGATCAGGCCATAAAAAGCGCTCTGTTAAAACTCATCTTGATAAACAGACCCCAGATGTTGTGGCCTGCAGGCAAGTAATCAAGTAAGGATGAAAGCTGGTTTACCATGTTGTCTCTGATATTACACACAGTGCAGTTGTTTGTAATGTTGGTACAAAGGTCTCCTTCCTTCCACTTACACATTCACACTTTTCTAAGGAGAGCAGTGTATTTGAATGCTGAATGTGCACCAGACGTCTATGTGCAGTGTCACAGGAGACAGTGGCATTTCTTAAGGTCGGCTGGCTGATCTCTGCTGAGAGATTAAACATTAGTTCACAGCAGTTTATATTCCAAAGTGCTGAGCAAAGTCCTGCAAAGTGTCACAGATTAAATTGTGAAATATTCCTGAGTAATGCTCAGGTCCAGTACGTGGATTCATGTGGGAGTGGTTAAATTAAAAATTCAATGAAATTGTGTTTATTTACATTTACTATACTAACTTTTTGGTGTACACTTTTATCAACTGCCCCCTGAGTGACTAAGAGGGGATAAGACAGATGTCCTTGATCAACAGTAGTTAACATGTACAGATGGTATTCCACATCTGGTTCTCCTCACTTCCACTCTTCAGTGCCCAGTACATGTGCCTTGTTTTCTGCTGCAGAATATCCCTGGAGATCATGACTCTGCAGCCTCGCTGTGAGGACGTGGAGACAGCAGAGGGGGTGGCCATCACTGTCACAGGGGTGGCTCAGGTAAGACCAGGGTCCTCTCTTTCACACACAAAGCTTCATCTCCAGGCCTGTGTGAACCTTAATGCAGTTCAATGTGTCTTTAAGGCAGAAAAGCAAAGAAGTGCAGAAAGATTTAATCTGATGTCTGGTCAAAGGATTTACTTGCTCTTTGATAACTTAGTTGCATGAAGTTAGTTAAAAGTTAAACTCCTTTATTTTAATTATTTGTGGAGGCTTGTGTCATTTATATTAGAGAAGTTTTCTGGAGCAGAATACAAATGACGCTCCTCACATGGAGAGTTTGTAACGCTTCTTCAGGTGAAGGTGATGACGGAGAAGGACTTGCTGGCTGTAGCCTGTGAGCAGTTCCTGGGTAAATCAGTGATGGAAATCAAAGCTGTGGTTCTACAAACTTTGGAGGGACACCTGCGCTCCATTCTTGGTATGGACATACATTTCATTTGAGAACTTGTCTTTGTCACCTGAATCTGTTTTCTGTAATACCTAAGTAAGTGGTGTTGGGCTGCACCTAACATTTGTTTAATTTTCATTCAATCTAAGGATTATTCTGCAGATTAATTGATTAAATGACAAAGTAGAGGTCTATACATTTCCCTTTTTTCGTTCAACCTGAAATATAAAAGCAACAGACATGCGACTCAACTCAATAATTCATTGAGTTCAACATTGTTGCAGAGGATTAACATAGTTATCAAACAGGATATTATACAATTCATTACTTTGTATGCATATTGTTAGACCCTAATGACTAAGTGAAATTCATTTCTCAAAGGAATATATGCTTCTCTAAAGGGTTTGGACTATCCTGATGCTTTTTTTGTCACATATAACAAAGAAATATTGATTAAAAAAGAAATAATACATTTCAAAAGACTGCTGCTAGTTAGTGAAAGTGGCATTTGGAATTGCAAGGCACACATGGACATGTGCTGGAGAAATTTTGACAAGGACTGTATTCTCAGGTACCCTGACTGTAGAGCAGATCTATCAGGACAGAGACCAGTTTGCTCAACTGGTGAGGGAGGTAGCAGCTCCAGACGTGGGCAGGATGGGCATCGAGATCCTCAGCTTCACCATTAAGGTAAGTCACAGAGCTGTGAGCGGCTGCAGCAACTCTAGCAGCTGATAGTGCTGATGTAGCAAGTGAAAGATTACAGTGGAAATTCCCTCCAATGCAAAGGCAACAAAGCACGTGTTGAAATAGACAAGCCCAGTGATTCCCACATTTGCCTTGATGCGCCCCCATCTGCAATAGCTCAGCCTAAGGGACTTGCCCCCCACCTGGAACCACTGAAGTAGCCTGTTTGGCATGTTTGACAATCTTAGCTCTCTCTTCGTTTCTCCTGCTCTCCCTAAAGACACATTTGATGATGGTAACATCTTAGAGTAAGGGTGACTTCAATCCATTTCTGACGCCCCGGTCTAAGGACGGAGGTAGCAGAGTGGGAGCACCGTATGCTAGCTGGCCAAAGGTGGCTTTGCAGACATTAAGCTAGTTGATCATTTTACATGACTGAGAGAGAGGTTCTTTTCTTGGTTCGGCTATGAAAACCTGAATGTATGTATGAGCTGCAGACACTCTCCTTAACCAATAACAATCTGCTGCTCTTCCATATTGTTTTGTTGTGTAAAAATGGTTCAATGTTCAGTTCCCTTAGGTCATTTTAAATTGTTTGTCAGCTCTCATAGCAGATTTTCCAAATGTTTAATGAATATCACGACTTTGCTGTGATATTGGCTCCACTGAATAATGACGTCATACATTGTGTTTAAAGTGAATCTCTTGACTGTTTCTGGAGGGATAAATGGTCTCACTGGAACTGATGAGAATTGAAATGCTCACTCACATTCAGCTTAGAACTGCATCTTCAGGATGTATGAATCATGAACTCAGAGCCTAACATATGTGATGTACAGTGTGTGTTTATGAACGTAGCAGCAAGTAGAAGTCATACAAACGTGAATCAACACTCACCCTCTGTTGTTTTTGACCTTTCAAATATGATTTATCCACAGTGGAGGCTGCTGCTCATTAAGGAAGTCCTCTCTTGTTTTCCATATCTCTAATGATTTACTGGCAGGACGCTCTCTCTTACGGTGGACTGTTGTTGTAAGAACTAATTGCAGTGTGGTGCGGACATAGCAGCTGACCAAAGTGCTTAGCTTAAAACCCCAAGAGTCCTTTTCTTTCACATCCATTAGACCGGGCCGAGATGTTTCCTGCTCTCATGATCAGATAACTAATTTGTGAGGCCTTAAACATTTCATAGTTGTCTTTAATTGAACATATACATTTTCATCCCAATTCAAAACACGTAAGGCAGGCAAGGGCAGTTTATTTATACACCTTTCAACACAAAAATGAATGGCATTAAGAAATGGTGCAGCGGAAACACACTTTAAAATGGCATTTAAAAACTGTATTTAAAAAGCCAAGAGATAAAAATAAACACAAGACACAAGAGGTACATGAAGAAAGGTACAGTGCAGTGAATATGAGAACAGTTCAATTAAAAGCAGCGGCAAAAAGAAATGTCTTCAGCCTGGATTTAAAAGTAGTAAGAGTAGCAGCGTACCTGCAGGGTTCTGGGAGTTTGTTCCAGATATTTGGAGCATAATAACTGAACGCTGCTTCTCCTTGTTTAGTTCTGACTCTGGGGACAGAAAGCTGACCCAGCCCAGAAGACCTGAGAGTTCTCGATGGTTCATAATGTAGCAGGAGATCACAAATGTTCTCTGACCGACAATGTAAAGACCTCAGAACTGGACTGATGTGATCCACTCTCTCAGTGTTAGTGAGGACTCGAGCCACAGCGTTCTGAATCAGCTGCCGCTTTCTGATAGATTTTCCAGTGAGACCTATAAAGACACCGTCACAGAAGTCCAGTCTACTGAAGATAAAACATTGACATGTGATTGCAGATCCTGCTGTGACATTAGTCCTTTAATCCTAGATATATTCTCAAGGTGACAGTAGGCTGACTTGTTTTAATGTGACTGTTGAAACAGTCCATGTTTGTATCAGTAGATCTCTTGGTTTAGATACTGTTTGTGCGGACTCTATCGGAGGTTCTTGTTAGATGTAGCCGAGCTTTTGTCAGTGATGAGCGCCGCTGTCAGCAGTTCATTACTGAAGTGCTGGCGTGTGTCGGCAAGTCTTCAGGGCAGGTGGAGAAATCAATAAGCTGCTGCTGCGCATGGAAGGAGGCTCTATCCTGGGAGAGAGCACCATTCAGTGTTCAGAAAGGAGGATTATTTATTAAAAATGCTCTCTACAAAACAAAGAAAGCTGGCTCCTCAGACCTTCTGAAATCCCTCTTCACTTCTCTTCAGCTCAGTCTTTTTATTGAACTTTTCACATCATATAACTGGGGATGATTTTACAGCCTCACTTTATGTTGATGGTTTTATAAACTCTTTTTAGTTTCCTGGCTTTCAGTGTGAACGAGAAGCTTACAGGTTGCCGTGTGTGTGTGTGCAGGATGTGTACGATAAACTGGACTACCTGAGCTCCCTGGGGAAGACGCAGACTGCAGCTGTCCAGAGGGATGCAGACATTGGCGTGGCTGAGGCAGAGAGGGATGCTGGGATACGGGTAAGGAGGCATTAGCAGGTGGGAGACTCTGAGAAGTGGATTATGTCGTGCAGAACAATAAACTGACCACTGCTTTACCTATTCATTGTCACGTAGGAAGCAGAATGTAAGAGGGAGATGATGGACGTCAAATTCCAGGCTGACACCAAGATGGCCGACTCCAAACGAGAACTGGAGCTGAATAAAGCTTCCTTCAACCAGGAAGTCAACACCAAGGTGGGCGCTTAGGTTGAAAGTAGGTTTCAAACATACTGTGTGTGACCTCAGGTGTGTGTGTGTGTGACGAGGTATGTGCTGATGTGTTCAGAAAGCAGAGGCCCAGCTGGCGTACGAGCTGCAGGCAGCTAAGGAGCAGCAGAAGATCCGCCTGGAGGAGATTGAGATCCAAGTGGTGCAGAGGAAGAAGGAGATCACCATCGGGGAGAGGGAGATCGAGCGGACAGACAAGGAGCTCATCGCTACAGTGAAGAGACCCGCTGAGGCCGAGGCCTACAGAATGCAGCAGATTGCTGAAGGGCACAAGTGAGTGGGGACTTGGCTTAACACTAGGATGGGTCAAATGCAGAATGTACATTTTCTTCTTCTGGTGAAACCTTTCCTGCCAATCCTGAATGTTTATAACCAACAGCAGAGTACTCACTGTTTTACATTTCAAAGTGTGGTGCTCACTCGGAATACATTTTGCTTATAGTAATGAGTTGTGCTTTGGGTCAGCTTTAGCCAGGCAAATTATCTCCAATATCTGAGGGATAATTTTCAGTGAGGCGGTCATATGATAAATAACACCCGACAGGCTGATCAGGGAGCGGCCAGATAGTAAACAAACTAACGACTCGACTCCCAATATTAATTGAAATGATTTTATTGAGTCAAAAATGATTGTATTTCTTCCGCTAAGAAAAAAAAAACTCTGCACCAACAACTCTGAAAACAACAACTTTAGGGCAGCACTGATGTAACTGTTCAAGTCTGTTCAACGTTTCTGATCCACTAGCCAGTCCTTAAACCCTGCAGAGCCCAGACCGTGTTCCTGTTAGTGTTTACTTCCTGTCTGTCTTCTTCTGGTGATTTATCTGACATCCAGCGCTCCGTCTTTTGTCCCCATTTCTTTCTCTTTCTTGATCCTCCTTACCAACGGTCAATATAGTCCTTGACAGCGGTCTGTACTGCTGGATTAACAACCTGTCACATGTTCTGAATTGACCACTCAGAATCGAGTAGTCAACTAAGCCGTGTAATATATGGAAATATTGTATGATTTGAAGTCAGTATAAAGCAGGCTGCAGTGTGATGTGTTTGTGATGATGGAGGAATCAGTGTGAACCTTTGTGTTCCCCCTGCATCAGGATAAAGGCAGTGCTGTTAGCGCAGGCTCAGGCAGAAAAGATCAGAAGGATCGGAGAGGCGGAGGCTTGCTCCATCGAGGCAGTGGGCAAGGCGGAGGCGGAGAAGATGAGACTGAAGGCAGAGGCCTACCAGCAGTACGGAGAGGCAGCTAAAACTGCGCTGGTGCTCGAAGCCCTGCCTATGGTAAGAGAGCCTACATGTTGAGTCTAATGGTTTAGGGCATGCTTATTACTTTTTATAAACATGCATGACTCCCACACCTGGAAGAGCTTTGGTTGAGATCACTTCATAAATGTAAAGGGGTTCTTCTCTAATCTCTTCAGATTTAAAAAACAGAGCTCCTGCTATAAGAGTGAAAAGGGGAGGAAAGCTCGTCTGAATTAATCTGCCTGTCAGCACCTATAATCTTTGTTTTATTTTTAATGTTTTGTTTGTTTAATCCGCTTAGAAAGGAGTAGAATGCTTGCTAAGTTTTAGGAAAATAGTGTGCATTTTACACTGTGTTTAACTAAAGCTACATTTCTAGATACTAGAAAACATATATTGGTTGCAATATTTCTCAATTAAAAATCCTCAGGCAATGTGGTCCTAAACCCACAGAGTAATTATAGGGAAATGACAGCTCTCGTGTTTATAATGGGGTCACCACAAGTGCTTTATCTGAATGATCCCTGAGTCATGAGACTATAACTACATAATGTATCACTTGATCCATGAGAACTCCAAATTGGAGACTTTGATTATGTCCTACTTACATTAAACCCATAACCATATGTTTGCAGATTGCTGCTAAGGTGGCGGCGCCGTTATCCAGGACCAATGAGATTGTCATCCTGAGTGGGGAGGGCAGCAGAGTGACGGACGAGGTCAACCGCCTTCTGGCTGAACTTCCTGTGTCTGTCAATGCTCTCACCGGAGTGGACCTGTCAAAAGTGAGCTTGAGAATAACAGGATAATATAGCTATCATAACAATTACAATTACAGTGTCTGTAGTGTTACTTAGACATTAAACGCATGAGGGATCAGCACATGGAATAAGATCCGATTAAATGCTTCTCTATGTGTACGTTTACGTAGCTTTGTTTACGTAGGAAAAGTGTAAGAAGCGAATTAAGACAAATAAGGAACAATTTAATTGCAACTAATTCCCCTGCTTCGAGAGCAATTTGCCATAGAGATCATTCACAACACTGTTAGAAAAGGAAGAAAAATGAGCCTTTCCACACAGACAAATTAACAAGGTACTCCAGTGATGAGTATTGCACCTTCATAAAGTTGGGGTATTAGTGAGAGACATCTGTTTAAATTTGAAATCCTAGGTAGACCCTTCCTGACTGGTAAACCTTTTAAAACTTCATATTACAGATTAGTTGGACTACAATTAGTAGCATATGTAATGTGACACTAAGACGGTAAAATACCACTTTAAGTATGCTTTATTATGTCATTATGAGAACGGAAGAAAAGCAATGCCTTGTTGCAGTCATTACCATCAACAGCAGTTTAGGAACATCCTTATATTACGAGATACTTTATGTTTCTGTACTTTTGACTGGTATATTGCTATCAGAAAACACTATTAAATTGACAGTGTAAGGGTTAAGTAGACTACATTTTAAAAGCGCTTTTCCAGTCTTTATGACCGCGTCATAGTCAGCATTCAACCATTCACACACAATCTCAGCTTTTGTCGCCATTCGGAGCCAGAAAGAGTTCAAATCGGCCAAAACCCAAAGAAATATGGAGAAAGTGTAGGTCATGAAAGCTTAGTTATGGAAAAAAGAGTGTTTGTTTCAGAGCCTTAATGGCAGGTTGGTCCTTTTCCCACAGATCCCGCTGCTGCAGAAGCTGACCAGTGCTCAAGCCTGAGACCCCCCGACTCCACGACTACAGTATCTGTTGTGTGCACTCTGATGGACTCCCTTTATTACACTTGAAGAATTTAGTTGTTTTATACGTATGTGAATTTTGGAAACCTCTGGTGCCTTACTTTATACAGGTCCAGAATATCTGAATGCACTGCTGCTCATTGAAAGAATTTTATTTAGTTTGCACATGTTGTGTTTTTTATTTATTTGTTTCTATTTTGATACATATTGGCCTGCCTGTATGAGGTGTGATGAAAGAGCTGATATTAGACTGGTGTGATAGTGCTTACAGTTCTATCACCATGTGTCGGCTGGTGTTAACATCGTCTCTTTGGTATTGATACCTCAGGTCCTGCTCTATCAGAACACAAGGCCTCTGCTCTCACTCTTTACATTGTGTTTGTTGCAGGCCTCTATGTTCATATAAACCTTTGTCTTTATCGTGAGACCCTTCGCATTCCCTAGATAATCTGAATATTTTCTTGTAAATGGTAGAGCTTTCTTTATTTCTTTGTGTCAGTGATTGATTTTTACAATGTAACAGGTGCTCATAATCTTAAAGAAGCCCCTTCCGTTGTGCACATGTTGTATGTTCCCCTGAGAGGAGTTTAGATCTCTTCTAACTGTTAATATCAGGCACAATACAGAACAGTTTTGTGCCTGATCATAATTATTTATTTAGCAAAACGGAATCAAAATCTGATCTTGTGCTGACACTGTAAGCTTGTAATGTGGTCTTTTAATAGTTAGTGTTGGTTTTAATGTCAAGTGTTAGTAGTTTCAGCCATGATTAAGAAAAAAATCAGTTGGTGTTTAAAAAAAGATTTAGTTTGCAGGCTGTTAAAATGACTGGCTTGCAGCTTGACGTTTGAAGGATGAAATATGTGTATATTGTGTGGAGAAAGTTCAATGTGAATAGATTCTGAGGCAGACGGCCAGACAGCAATGCCAAATAGAATAGATTATTTTAACTTTCTTTGTATCAGCAGGACTGTCTCTGGATATTGTATAGTTTATCTGATGTTTAATTTCATACTAACAGTATCTTTAGATGCTAAGCCATGTTCAACAAACCAAACTTTTACACTTTTCAGAGAAACACGTTCTGTTGTGTGTATGCACATGTCTGCATTGATTTGTTTTTTTTATAACTGTGACATCAAGGATCTTTAGAAGAGTAGTTGAACATGTCCTGCAATGTGATATACATTTCAAGCAGCAATGTTTCTTTTTGTAAATGGTCACAATACTTCAATGTTTAGGGTCTAATTCACCAAATGTTAAGCTTTACTGAAGAAGAAAAAAAACTGATACTTTATATGACATATGGGCATTACTCACCTACACACACCTGAACTAACCTACTGGTTTGAAGCTCACATCACAGTGGCGGTTTACGTGGCTGAAGAAGCAGCCTGTATGAACATACTGACACAGAAATCACAGACTGTTATTATATTTAGTATTGTTGTTAATATTGTTTTTGTGCTCATCCTCCATTAATGTATGTGTGTATCATTTGCTGATATAGTGACTTGACAAATACTGTGACAGTAATAACTTTAGCTTCAAATGTTATTTACACTGAGTCTCAAACGTCCATGAGTTCCTGTATGCTCTTGCTGCATGCCATCCATCTGTAATCAGAATAATACGTTCACTCTTAGCTACTGTCATTCTAATAAATCAAAATACCATACTTTCATTCTTTTTCGCCATTTACCTTTGAGTTAAATTACTCTGTACTTTTTTACTGAATTGAACCAAATTTGTAATCTTAGTTTGGTATAAATTGCTGAGAGACATACAGTACATTTGTGTACATTTATAAATATAGTTTAAATTGGTTTAGTAGAAAACTAAAAAGAGCTCAGGTATTATTCATTTCCATGCATATGTTATTACATGTTGTATTGTTTGATTGATTTCATCTGTCGTTCAATGGTTATATCAATTATTCAGTCTATTATATCATTTTTCATATCATGAAAAGCCCCATGCCTATCATACTGTTCATTTAATGTATTATTTGCGGGGTTAAAATTCACATATGTTAATAGGTTTCCTTTCTTTTTATAAAAACTGCATTTGTGTGTAGGGATGTCTCCCTTATCGTTTCATTCTATTTCTGAAATCAAACCAAATCAAGGAATTTAGTAAGTGTTCTTTAATATTATGCATTACCAAAATAGGTTATGCTATTTAAAAATGTGAGCATTTAATAATGTGCTGCTGCTCTGAGCGCTTCTTTCACCATTGCCTATTCCCATTGGTGGAAAGTAACTAAGGATATTCACCGACTGTACTTGATACAGACAAAGTAATTACTTTATATCTGCAACTTTACCAGCTGCAACATTAAAGTGCTAGGTCAAAATACAATCCTGTGATATAAAGCAGATTTTTATGGGAAGGGCCATTCTGCATACTGAGCACTTTTATTTTGAGGTTAGTACTTTGAATTCAAGACCTTGTCTTTCTTGTTTCAGAGTGTTCCTGCTACTATTGCTGATTACTTCTTCAACTCTTGTCTTACCTCTGATGAGCTTCATTGCTTTACATCTTGTAAACACCCCATTCGCTGGCATTATCGGACAGGAGTTTGCCACTGACGCCTAAATGCAGACCCGGGGGTCCTCAGGCTCGCTCAGCGCATGCGCGACAAATGTTGCTGCCGTAGCCAGACAGCAGCAGCAGCAGCACGGAGAACCAACACCGGGGATGGTCTCTTCATTTTAAAAAAACAAAATATCAACTTTGAATCTCCACAAAATGAAGTTTCCTTACACATAGATTCACGACGAGTAAGTATACTGTTCTTTAAGTCGACTCGCCTCGGCGTTTTCCGTCAGTGAGAAGCTAAAGTTTGCTAAGCAGCTGGCCTGCTCACAACAAGCACAAAGAAGCTCCTTATTTACTGTGACTCGAGGTAACCCTAACCTATTCCACGACGTTATTTTTCGTCTATTGAGGAGAAAGTATACTTTCAGGACGTCCAGTTTGCTTGCTGATATATTCCACGTACATGTATTAGGTCGGCACTAACGTTAGCTAATGTTTTAAATTACAGCAGATTAAGGCTGGATGGCCAGACAGATGGCTAACGTTACCTAGCTACTGACCGGCTGTCTGAAAGTTAACCTGCCTCATCTATTACACTGTTATAACTCTGGGATCCCGTGCGATCAATAAGCTGGTCAATGTAGGCGTTAGCTCAGGACGATGCCGTAGATCCAAACGCTGACCTGTGTCTGTGGAAAAGGTCACATTATGTGTGCTTTAATGCAGATTGTCCCCCTGTCCTCCTGAGGCTCACAGTGCAAAGCAGTGACGGAATGTAGTTAAGGACATTTACTAAATACTGCACCACTTCTAGTTAGAGTATTGCCGTTTCATAATACTATATACTCGTACTCACACCATTTGAGATTGAAATGTTTTATACAACAGCCTAACCTATTGTGCAAATTAACATAAGTACAAAACAAATACATTACCATATATTAGTATTTCCATTAGTTTAACTTTTTACCAGCTGCGACATTTAAGTTATGAACACAATAATTGAATTATTTTAATTCAGTAATATATAGTCTGAATCCAATCTGCATAATACATCATTTTATGTTTGAAAATGGTGTATATAGTTGTTATTTCTGATACTTTTACTACAGTAACATTTTAATTGCATGACTTTTACTTGCAGTGGAATATTTTTTACACTGCATTATGCTAATGTTAATCATGTATAAGATCTGTGATGATCTAATGGTGAGAAGGTACACCCAAGTCAGAATGGAAACACTGGCCTTTAGCCAGATGCATTTGCATTTAGATCACATAGAAGAGCCAAGAGTCTCACTGAATATATGTGCTCACATACACACACACACACACACCGCTTTCACACAACCAAGACGGCAATCCATCTCGCCAGAAAATATTTTTTCTTATAACCTTTAAAGATCATTAATTTTGTACCACTATGACAAATCACTCAAGTATCTGAGCAGTGGAAGTGAACTAATGATGAATCATAAACTGTCTGTAAGGCTGGGATGAATCTGCAGAATGATGTGTAACCCGTCAGAAGAAAACTTGTCCTCTTCCTCTTCCCTGCCCTCTCTTTTTCAAATGGCAGGAATGGGGAAATCAAATCTGCCGTACGGCTGCAACTCACAATTATTGAAGTGTTCAACAATCTGATGGCTTTTTTCTTGATAGACGGACTGCTCTGTTGATGTATAAAATGAGTTCACATCAGGGTCATTAACAATCCATCACTAAAGTCAGAATCAGATCCGTTACAGTAAATGATTGCAGCCCATGACTGGCACGGCGTTTTAGCTAATGGACACAATGTTAGATAAACTCTGCTGTACGTCCCCATTGTTAACACTGCCTCTGTGTCGTATATCTGATGTATGCTTACATGTTTCAGCTGGTGACTACAGCAACAAAGGCACTAGAGCTTAAACAATTAATCAGTTAAGTAAATACAATTTAAAAAAGGGCAAATCATCATTTAAAATACCATCAATCTATCATTTACCTTTTTATACAATAATACCATTGCATTACATAACATAACATTCCCTTTGTCCCAGGTTCCTAGATGTTATGGTCTAATGTAATAGATATTACATTTTTTGGCTCTGGGATTGTATTTTGAAGACTTGAGCTTGGTTAACACACGTGAATCTATCCTTCACAATATTATTGCATAAAAAAAGAAGAAGAATCCAACGTCGGCCAGGAGGTGAGTGCCCCTGTTAGCCTACTAAAGCTCCCATAAATGGCTAACTCCTCCAAGTATTGCAGAGTCATCATTCATCTGCAGATCGGGCTTGAATCCATAGTTCACTACCACTGTTCAAGTCCCTGAAGCTGACGCGTTATAGTGGTACAACCTTAGTGTAATATTGTGTTAAGAACATGCTATAGTGTCTTGGACATGTACGCACTTTGCTTTGCTACACTGAAATGCATTTCAATCAGCATCTATGCTTCAGTTTTGATCCAGTTGAAGCTTTTACATAGTGGCCTAAAAGACATGTCTTGCAGACAAAATGTGTGTGTGAGTCTAAAGATTATTTTTTATTGAGTAATCTGCAGATCGTTAATTACTTGATACATAGTTAAATGGTGAAACTACCCCAGTTTCTCCAAGTCTAAGGCTTGTATATCATTTCAAAACTCAAATATATTGAGGTTAATATGGAATAAAATACGGAAAAGCAAGAAATCTCCATATCTGAGAGGCTGAACTTTTTTACTGGTTCATCTCATAGTAATCACTCATAATAGCAATTGTTTTGGTGTTGCTGAACTTATCGATGCAATGTTTTTTACAGTAATACTCAAAGCTGGTTGCCTGCCATCATGCTACTCCATGGTGCTGTTTTGTTCAACGGAAGAATCATTATGTCAGTTTATTGCAAGCTGCCATTTGCAAAAGGTCAAACTGTACTGGATGTGAAAATAGGCGTCAGCGGCTCACTCTCCCCTCCTTTCTCCCCAGTATGGTGAGAGAAGGTGTCCCATGCTGCAGTAGTGGAAGAGTGACATGCTGGCCTGTCTGCCAGCATCAGGTGACCCTACCCTCAGAATTCTCTCCCGCACGCAGATGAACACTGGACTTCAGAAATGTAAGTGAGATGTTTCAATTTAAACGTTTGCAATCTCATTCAATCCTGGTCTCAGAGAAACGTGACAGGAGCGTGTAATTACTGTGGTTGATCTGTGGGGAGATCAGTTCAATCAAACACAATGGCTCGAAATACATAAACATGCACAAACAGGATCTCTAGACCTGCACTGATGAGAAGGGGGCACAACGAAGAGGCTGCCAGTGTCCGTCTCCGGGGAGCTGTTGGGGGTTCGGTGCATTGCACAAGGGCACCTCGTCTGTGCCCAGGAGGTGAACTGGCACCCCTCTACCAGTCAATACTCTGTATTGGGTCTGATTGGGACTTGTACTGGCGACCCGTCGGTTCCCAAGCCGACTCCTCACAGCCAGAGCTAGTACCCTCCTTACTGTCATCATTAGAGATACCTAAAACTTTAAGAGGGTGTAATGTTTTTTATACAGTGTTAATAATAGCAATCTCACAGTGTAGACAGTATAAAATGTGATGAACAAACTGGTTTATAGCTGGACGATGTGCGAATGATCCGGTCTTCAGAAATAGGATTTGGAAAACTTCAGCTGAATAAAGTTATTTTTATTTGACGCTAAAATAAGTGTGGCTCTTCATGATGATGCGCGCTCCCAAACATGCTCTACGTAAGATGTAGTTAATGACTACATCGCAACCCCAGAGTACAAATTATCCCGTAATATTTTCAAGCTGCCAACGTGTTATGTATGTCTGACCTTTGACTGACGCATTGCAGGGGAAACTACACAGAAGATGAGATCTGCCAGCTATCCAACCCCAGCAGAGTTGGATGCCTTTGCTAAGAAAGTTGCCAACAACCCACTGACCATCCAGATCTTCCCCAACAGTGTCAAAGTACCTCAAAGGAAGCACATACGCCGCACAGTCAACGGGCTTGACACATCGTCGTCCAGCCAGCGCCACAGTCCCTACCCCTCTCAGGTCAGCTCCAGTAGGGGTCTGCTGGCTGTCCTGCGCGCGCCCGCCAAAGGCGTCATCAAAGAGTCGGACGGCAGCCGCGCCCGACAGCACCACAAAGTCGTCATGAACCCTCACAGCGGGCAGTACGCCACTCAAAGCACTTTAAATCTTCCTCAACCTGTTCCTCACCTACAGGGTCAGTCTCAGCCTGCAGCCCAGAAGCAAGTCATGGTTCACCCGCAGGCACTACAGCAAGGCATGGCTCATCCAATGACTTTACAGCAGCCTCAAACCATGCCTCACCCACAGGCTTTACAGCAGAGGAGCATGGCTCATTCACAAGCTATGCAACATCAGCAGAGTTTGTCCCAGGTTCAGACGTCACAGCAAAGGTTGGCTCATCCACCAGGCCTCCAGAGGCAGCAGAGTACGCCTCACCCCCAGGTCCTGCAGCAGCAGCAGCAGCAGCAGCAGAGTGCGCCTCACCCCCAGGCCCTGCAGCAGCAGCAGCAGCAGCAGCAGCAGCAGCAGCAGCAGCAGCAGCAGCAGAGTGCGCCTCACCCCCAGGCCCTGCAGCAGCAACAGAGCCAGTCTGCTCCACCTGCCACTCAGCAGCAGCATCTTTCTCACCTGCAGACACTGAAGCATCCGACGGCCCCTCCGCAGGCTTTACTTAGTCAACACTCACTGACTCAGGATCTGCGCCACATGTCTGATGGGTCTCACCTTCCCAGTCTGCAGCACACCCAGGGGCTGGTTGGCTCACAGCCCCTTCCCCAGGCTGCGGGTACAGGACCTCCTACCATGCCTAATAGCCTCCAGCAGCCCCCACCAGGGACATACGGGCCCCGAAAGCTCCCTGACGCAGACGCCCCACCAAATGTAACTGTATCTACCTCCACCATCCCACTGTCGATGGCAGCCAGCCTGCATCAGAACCGGCCCAGTGACCTGAGCAGCATTGTGCACCAAATCAACCAGCTGTGCCAGGCACGGGCGGGTATGGGCGCCACCTCGGTCTGTGAGGGCCAGATCGCAAACCCTAGCCCCATCAGCCGCAACCTGCTGATCAACGCCAGCTCCAGGGTGTCCTGTCACCACCCGGGTCTGGGCTCTGGGCCTAGCTGCCTCATGATGGGACCCATGGACAAAGCTACAGCTCACACTCCCAATGCTGGGCTGCATTCACAGCCCAGTGCAGCGGCTGCTAACAGCATGACGTCCTTCCATGCAGAGCCAGAGAAGCTGCAGCAGCACCATCATCATCAGCAGAAGCAACAGCAGTTACAGCAGCACCAACATCTGCAGCAGCTGCAGCAGCTGCAGCAGCAGCAGCAGCAGCGCTCCTGGGCGCAGCATCAGCTGGCTCACATGCAGCAGCCCCCTGAGGGGGCCCATCCCTGCAAGAACCCAAGGATGGAGCTTCCCACTGAGTGTGCTTTCCCGTCTCGAAACCTCAATTATTCCCACAAGCTCCCCCACACTGCACAGTCCTTTCCTTTGAAGCACCCTGCAGAGAAACCCCGCCCCTCCTCCCCTGCTCACTGCCCCGGGGGTGCTATGCCTTACATTAATGGCCACTACATGCAGCCGCCGTGGGGCAGCATGCCAGCCACAGCAGGTCACAATGGATCGAGCCCTCAGGACCTCCCCATGTCTTTCCAGGGAGGCCAGGCTGCTGCCTCTTCAGACCGCATCCCAGGGGCCAAATACAGGCCAGGGAAGGAGGGGCCCCCTGGTCAGTCGAAGATGATGCAGAATGTGGATTTCTTAGGAGGGGAGTTCCAGATGCCCAGCTTTCAGGAGCAGAACATGGAGCATGTACTGGAGAAGATGCACAGGTCAGCCATGGGCCAGGGTCAGGAGCCCAACAATGGTGGGGGTGTACACACTCATCACCCAGGCTATCGCTAAAGCGTGCTCCTACCCCCCCCCCCCCCCTTGGTGTGTTTGGGTTTTTCTCAACAGCTATTTCAGCTTCTGTGGTTTATTCGTTGAGATCTTGCAAGTGATCAATTAAGCATAATGCTTCAGAGCGGATCGGACTCCCCAGGTTGTGATGCGTCACAACATCCTCAGGTCTTAAGCCATGTCGTACCTTTGTTGCAGATGAAGGGTTTTTGAGATTGTTGTCCACTGTTGAGTAGATTTCCTCTTTTCATCACTGGCATGGATGTGCTGCTCTTTGTTCCTGTATATATGGTGTTTTTAATTATTAATTTGCAGCTGAGAATATGCTTGCCATGATTGTCACAGTGCTTTACCCAGGTTGACATGGAACAACTCAACTTCTTCAGCATTTGTGGCCTTTAAGCTGCCCAAAGGCAGGATTTAGGATGTCCTCGTGTAATGTTTTTATTTGCAATTATTTATCCTCTTAACAGGTTTGTGATCCATTTTAAACAAGAAGGTTACATGAATATGCAATTAATGAGACTGTTGATAGGGGTTTTGCTCCATGGCTGAGGTGTACACCTGCTTCAGGAATACAGCATGGCTTCTGAACGGCACTGAGTGGTTCAGGTGGTTTTTGTTCCATAGCTGATCAGTGTGCAGGACTGACTAACTATTACTGTTAAAGAGACCTTTAACCCAACATCAGAAATATAGATTTTTCCTCCTCACCTGTAGTGTGTTTATCCTTTCCGTGGTTGAGGGACAGCCAATGAGAGTGAGCCTCCTCCACATGTAGCCGCACCCCACCCTGCGCTGTGGTTCGGCACAAAGATGGGTTTTTTTTTTGTGTTTTCAGCAACACAGACCCAATTCCAACTAGTTCCATTAACCACAAACACCTAAACAATCCAGATAAATGAATACTTCAGTGAAGAGGAAATATGTATTTTTGATTGTTTTAAAACTGAATTACATTTAAAATAAAACAAAGTCAGCACTAGCAAAAACTGTAATGTTCTCTAATGAGTTTCTGAAGTTGCTAGTGGTTTCTCTTGCATTTGGAAAGTCTAAAGTGCCCTCTTGTGTGTAATAACTTGAGAACTGATTATGAAGTAGTTATTTTATAGTTTGTTGTTTCTTTAGATTGTCCTACTTGAACTGTAGAAATGACTTTTAAATGTTATGCCTAACATTTGGCAAAAGGAGCAGAACCTCCATTAGCCCTAGTTGTCTTTAGCTAATGTGAAACCCAATGGCATCCCATTAATGTTAAAATGGTGTGTGAGTGTGTCTGTGTGTGGCAGTGTGTGAAAGCTAATTGATCACTTGCAAGCATGCAAGTACTTCAGATCCTGCGACACATTTCCTCACCACTTTACTACTGTAACACAAGTGAACTGATGTGGGGGGGGACATTATCTGTGTGGCTTGTGGGGGGCTGTTCATTTACTAATCACTGGCCCCACCCTGTGTTGTATCTGCTACCTATAAAGGACAAAGTGTAACATTTAATGCAGGTTATGTGTTGCTAGATGTGTCTAGCATGAAGCAATGGACCCTTGTCCTCCAGTCCCCGGTGGGTTTGTCATGTCTGGGCTAACGTCGCTCTGCTAGCCTCAAGCCTTCGGGAAAAGCCTTAAATGTCACCGTAGTTCTTCTCTTTATAGCAACCTTAACTGACTTCCTTTGCCAGGATCACAACTTAAGTATGGCTTCATTATGGAAGCCTATTTCCGCCAGTGAAAGGAAAATCTAGCTTCTGTCATAGTGAGTATAGGTTCTCACAATAATGATGTAGTATTGCAAAATAGTCCATTTTTCCATATCTTGAACCCATATTTGGACTTTCCTTACCATCAGACTTGTGTCCACTACCTACCTTTTTGTTGTTGTTTGGTTCTTTTGAAGAAGTTTCTTAAGATTTTTTTTTCTCAGTCACATTGGCAGAAATGGGCTTCCATATGTCATGTTGAGAATTTGTTTCTGAGCGTTGATTCATTTGAAATCAGTACTGTCATTGGGCAGTGTTCATATGATTGGCTATTGTCTCAATTTGAATTATTGAGGTAATGCTAATCGTATACTTGTTGGTAGAGTACCCATCCTCCTGTCTGAAACGTTGCCTATCAAGGATTTAAGATGATTAAAAATATGAATAGCATTTAGCAGAGTTAATGGTATGTAGAACAGGGCTGTAGCAGTTACTTTAAAGTATTTGGACTGTGTTTTAGTTGTTGTTCTTAATAATTATCCTGATTATAGTTTAATTTATTGTTTTTGGACCACTGCATCCTGAAGCCATAGGTGTTTCCACATCGGGTGCCATAGGTGCCACATGTTGAGGCAGACTGTAGACAGATGTGTCTGCACTCTTTGGCAAATAAGGAGTTTGCATCATGCTTTAATCTGTAGTCTTTCACAGCGCAGAGTCTTTTATCCTCTGCACCGTCGGCAGAATACAGAACTGGTCAAAAGGGAGAGGAGACGGCGATGATCTCCAGAGAGCGAACTGAGATGCAAACTGTAGCTTTCCTGGATTTTGGTCTACATACTTGATGGCAGTTTTTTTTGTTTTTGTTTCCCGGCTTTCCTTTTTGATGTGCCTGCCCCTTAAAGCTGCTAATGACTTTAATCTTATCACACACTAGTATGAGTTGTGCGTGTGCGTGTGTGTGTGAATAGTAATTGATGTATGGGCTGTATTGGTGACAATAAGGTCCTGTTTATGGGAAGGGCGCAGGGCAAACATTTCCACCACTCAAATGCTCCTAAATTTGGTAGTGTTTATTCTTTATTTTAAATGCATAATAACTGACCAGAGTGGCTTTCATCAGTTTGACCCGCTGACAGACACCTGTGTGGGTTTCTAATGGGGTGGTTTGGGTGATTTTAAGATGGGTTGTTTAAGGTATTTATGTGTTACTACCTAAAGTAGATGTTGTTCATAACCCCTCCGTTTGGAGAAACAGAGGAGTAGCAGCAACATTTAAGCACCTAAAGAAAGGACCAGTGAAATAAATAAAATGCATTTGCAGTACACTACATTTAGAATATTTCCTGGCCTTCAAATGCCCGTCAGACAGGGAAGCCGAATTTTAGTCTTTCCAATGCCACCAGACTCCTGTGATGATACTGATATTCCACCTTTATGCTGAACACAGCAGCTGCTGGTGTACTGTTCAGTTAGTTTGTGTTCTATTGTTGTTTTACAGTTTAGTTTGGAATTACCAAAGTCACACAATAACACACACACTGATCGAGGGGGACCAGCATCTGCTCTGCAGGATAGAGCTATACTGTTTGTCAAGGAGTCTGGTGGCGTTGGAGAATAAAGGCTTCAGTTCCCGATCAGTAATGTCTGCTGCCCCCGTCATTTGCAGTACACTGCTCTGGTACTCCTGATGTGCCAAACTAGGGTGGACCGCCCGCATCTACATTAGGGAACTGCACAGACTGAAAAAGTAGCTGGCATGACCCCACCTGAAAACATCCAAACTATCCTTTAAACACTAAACACTAGACAGTGCTGCCCTGTTTATTTGTGAACCGCCTGGTCCCAGCCCGACACCGTCAGGTTCTACAGTCTCATATGAAGTGCCTCCACTGGGCTTAGTATGGATAAGTGTGTGAATGGGTGCATCTGTTTGTGTATGTTAAGCTTGGGTACTTGCACACAGGCGTGCACACTGACAAACGTGCACAAAGTTAATCTCTGATGGGGGACCAAGCTACTCTGTGTAACTACTGATACTGTGTGATGGACTGAAGTCCTGAAGTGTGCCACGAGTCCCAGACGCTGTCGGAGCGTGTGAACTGTTTGCTGCTGACTCACTGACCAAAGTGACCAAGCGTCCCTCTCTAGAACCACCGGCCTCCAGCTGTGTTGGGAACTTAGGTTCTAACAGTAATAAGCAAAATCCTGGTGACATAAAGGAGAGCTGCGGCCCTCATGGTTAAAGAAAATGTTGTGAAGTAAAAGTGTAAAGATGTGAACGGAATAAAAGTGAATTTAGAGCGAGTTGTTCCTGCCTGCACTACAGCCCACATTTATTTTTCCTGCTGAGCAACATTCAGATGTTTAGCTCTTTATGTCTGGATCCATTTCACAACATAGTCCTCATGCAGAGATGTGAGAGTCAGTGTAGCTCCTTATGTGAGCTGACTCTATATATCGGGGTGTAGGTATGTAACAACCGTCTAGATTTGATTTTACTCCGATTAATATGACTGTCTTTGATTCTCAGAGATGTCATGATGTGAATGGTGATGGAGGGGGGCTTACTTTCTCTACTTTGTGAAAATGTGATTTTCCAGTTTTGCCTAACCTTCAGGAATAAAATGTCTTGCACAAACATTCCCCCTAACCAAAATAAAGTTTGCAAACACAAAGCTTTTGAGTGTCTGTCTTTATGGTTTGGATAATTAAAGTGAATATCAAAGTATACATTTATTCCTCAGTTAACTCTTGTTAAATAAAACATTTGCACAGACGTGACCTTACAAACTAACGTTGGAATCATCTCAGTCTACAGAGCTGCGATTATGGTTCACAATAGTTCACATTATTATTCTCTGCCTGCAAACAAATGCTCAGAAGTTCCTGAAAGTGTTCAGATTGGTAACCCTGGTTGAAAGGATCTGGATGTGATGGTCGGCTGCAGCCGGCGTCGTCTTCCACGAAGCCTCTCCAGGAGCGGACTGAGGTTCCACAGATTCCCTGAAACACGACACGGTTCCTCAGAACTGAAGACATCTCACCAGTATGAACACCCAAGCACAAGTTGTGTGTAGGATCTTACCAGGAGTCTGTTCGGTGGGCTGTGGCTTCATCACACTGTCCCCAGGGTCTTCCTCCTGGATATGACCAACGTCTGACCTCCACTGTCTCCAATTCATTTCCTCCACCCTAAAGTCAAAGAGGACTCCATCATCACTAATATATCTTCATAATGTGATGATGCTTTCAACCAAGTTCCATAATTCAACTAAAACCTTCCAAAAATTACCCATATCGGCATTGATTGAAGACTGTCAAAACTAGAACTCATATTTTCCCAAATAAAAGCTCCCTATCTACAGGCATGCATTCACGTGAAATCTGATAGTTTTCCAGAAAGCAAAGAAAGTTTGAAACAACTTTTTCTCTGAGATATTTTGCACTGTGTGAGTGCCTTTATTGGAGGTTTAGTGTTGAAGGAGGGATAGAAGCAATGGCATTAAACTGTCCACGTGCCTGGCAGCGGACATTATATTTGCAGTCAGCCCTACAGGCACATTTACTGAAGTACTGTAATTACGTATCATTTTGAGATACTTGTACTTGAGTATTTAAATGTTTTACTTAATACTTCTACTACAATTCAGAGGTAAATGTTGTACTTTTACTCCACTGCATGTATTGAATCCCTTTAGTTACAGATCTGGATTAATGATGGTAAATATAATCAGCCCTTAAATCAGACTTTAGTTCACCTGCATTAAATCCAGCAGCTACCCTGCAGTATACAAAGCCATTCAAACTAGCTGCACCTTTACCAGCTCTGAGAACACTTTAATGATCAATAATTATAAAACATATCAGAGATATTATTCTGAAATGGACCAATCAAACAATGACTACTTTCACTGTCGCTGCTTTAAGTACATTTAGATGAGAGTACTTTCTACTTTCACTGGAGGAACATTTAGAATACTTTTACTGTGACAGAGTATTCCTACACTCTGGTACTTTTACTTTACTCAAGTACAAGATCTGAGTACTTCTACTTTTACTCCAGTACAAGATCTGAGTACTTCTACTTTTACTCAAGTACTTCTACTTTTGGATAATTGTCTATGTAATTAGGGGGAACGAGGCTTTGAAGAGGTGTTCAGTAAAAGGTGCTGTTTGAGACCAATAGGCTACACTAGGACACTTTTAATACAGTAATATTAACACATGTTTGTATCAGGCTAAAGGATTCTTCATGGTTCTACATCCAGATGTGCAGAATCACAGCAGGACCTGATATCAGAGACATCCAGTGATAGTGTACCTGAAAAATCTGCGACTCTCGTCCCGCAAGCCTTTTAAACACACCACCTTGGACACCCCACAGTACAGCTTCTCCCTCAGGCACCTCGGCAGAGTCCTCTCCATGTCCAGAATCGTGAAAGCTCTCTGACAATGTATGTCAAAATGTCAGCGGTTTACATGACATGTATCATTTGAGTTTTTCATGCCTTCATTTGTACACACTCTAGACACGTATATTCCAATGCTCTTAATATATATATATATATATATATATATATATATATATATATATATATATTTGAGATAATCACTTTAAAAACTATGGCGTTCACAGCTCCCCACCTGTAGCTTCCAGATGTTCTCACTCTCTTCTGAGATTCTCTCCACTGTATTTCCCATCAGAGCTATGAGCATGTTGAGCAGCAGGATGTACGTGAGCACTATGTACAGGATGAGCAAGATGTAGAACACTTCCTTGTATTGAACGTGGTCGGTGAACTCCAGGTCTCCCATCCCAATGGTGAACTTGAACAGCTCCAAAGTAGTGAAGCTGATGTCATTGTAACTCGGCTTCTCGCACTTGAACGGCTCCGTACCGAAGCTCCTCCCCCGAGCCGCGGTGCCGTTGGGGACGTTTTCATGAGCTGGGGGTGAGTCGTCTATGAGAGCAACAATAGCTAAGGGAAAATGAAGTCAGAAGTTTAGAAAACATTTTAAATCAGGGGTTTCCAAACTACGGCCCGCTGGCCAACTGCGGGCCTGGTCAATGTTTAATTGGTCTGCAGCTAATTTTCAAAGTATCATGGAATATGGCCTGCACATTAAACTTGGGCTGGTCTTATATTGTTAATGTTTTTTTATATATTCAATCATCTAAAGCTGGGATGTAGGCTGTTTATTTTTTCTTTAAGCATATTCAATTATCACGAATAATGTGCCTTCATTTGATTAATTTGGCTAACTTCTAACTTAATTTATGAGGCAATATACCTCACCTCTAGTGAGGGGCCCTTCATGTGTTTTTCTGTTTTTGGCCCTCAGTGAAAAATGTTTGGACACCCCTGTCTTAAGTGCTCATTCTGAATGTGCTTATCTTTTCCATGACAGTCTTACCAGCAGAAAATCCAAAAAGCATGACACTATAGACACATAGAAAGTGCAGTAGGTCCCCCAGGATCATCTGAAGAGAGAAACAGACTTTAAATCAGTCCACCGATTTCTCACAAGCTTCTCACTCTGAGTGTTTGCATGACTCAAACTTCATTCTCACTCTTTGTATCATGACACTGTACATCCCCATCTGTTTGGAGCCTCTAGAGTAGTACAGGACATTGATCCAGGCCAGAGCCAGCGAGAGCACCAGCAGTCCGACGTATTCCCTCCGCCCACAGAAGTACAGAACGGGGCAGAGGAGGAGGAGTGTCGCCTGCAGGAAGCTGCAAACACGGGGGCAGAGGTGGAAAAAGTACTTAGATCCTTTATTTCAGGAAAGTAGAAATACTTTGGTCTGAAAATACTTAATTCCAAGTGAAAGTCCTGTATTCAAAAGTATGGAAGTACTAAAGTGTCAAAACTGAAAGTATCCATTTTGCACCATGGCTGTTAAAAGGTGTTGTATCATTATGGAACATTAAATGATTCCTTCTTTTGATTGCTTACAAATACATCTAAGAACATTTAAAGGTTTTAGTTTGTTAATAAGATCCTTTTAGTTTAGTTTAATATACAGTGGTATGCAAAAGTTTGGGCACCCCTTAGGAAAACCACTGCATCAGTTTGTCACTTGCTGAGCTTTTGAAGCAGCAACTTCATTTTAACATATGTTATACCTTATGGTAACAGAAACATCTCAGTAGTGAAATAACTTTTATTGGTCAAACAGAAACATGTTTATGTGCATTCAAACAAAAATAGGCATGTGCATAAATTTGGGCACCCCTAAGAAATAATTCCATTAATATTTAGTATTGCCTCCTTTTGCTGCAATAACGGCCTGTAGACGCCTCCTGTAGCCACAGACAAGTCCCTTAAGCCTGGCAGGTGGTATTTTGGCCCATTCTTCCACACAAAACGTCTCCAGTTCAGTCAGGTTTCTTGGCCTCCGTGCATGGACAGCCTTCTTCAAATAAATCCATACATTTTCAATGATGTTAAGGTCTGGGGACTGGGATGGCCATTCCAGAACATTTGTACAGGTGGTTCTTCATGGATTCTCATGATGTGCAGATTACATGCAGGACTGATATCAGAGACATCCAGTGTGTGTACCTGAAAAATCTGCGACTCCGTCCGCAAGCTTTTAAACACACCATCTGTGTGACACCACAGTACAGCTTCTCCTCGGCACTCGCAGAGTCCTCGTCATGTCCAGAATCATTGAAGCCCTCGCAATGTATGTCAAATTCAAGGTTTACTGACATGTACATTGTGTTTGCATGCTCATGACCCAATTAGACAGTATAATTCCATGCTCTTACATAATTTTAATGTATAATATTTTATATTGATATAGTATTTATTATATATCATATATATATTTATATTTATATATATATATATCTATATATTGAGTAATCACTTTAAAAACTAGGCGTCACAGTCCCACCTGTAGTTCCAAGATGTTCTCACTCTCTTGGCTTCTCCACTGTTTTCCCATCAGAGCTATGAGCTGTGGCAGCAGATGTTCTGTTGAGCACAGTACAGGATAGCAGATGTGAACACTTCCTTGTATTGAACGGGTCGGTGACCCAGGTCTCCATCCATGGTGAACTCTTAACTGCTCCAATGTAGTGAAGCTGATGTCATGTAACTCGGTCTCGCACTGAAACGGTCCGTACCGAAGCTCCCCGAGCCGCAGGTTGCCTTGGGGACTGTTTCATGAGCTGGGGGTGGTCGTCTTGAGAGCAAAGCTAGGAATGAAGTCAGAATTGTAGAACCATTTTAAATCAGGTTTCCAACTACGGCTCGCCTGGCCAATGGGGCCTGTCCTATTTTATTGTCTGCGCTATTTCAAGTATCATGGAATATGGCCTGCACATTAAACTTTGGGCTGGTCTTATATTGTTAATGTTTTTTTATATATTCAATCATCTAAAGCTGGGATGTAGGCTGTTTATTTTTTCTTTAAGCATATTCAATTATCACGAATAATGTGCCTTCATTTGATTAATTTGGCTAACTTCTAACTTAATTTATGAGGCAATATACCTCACCTCTAGTGAGGGGCCCTTCATGTGTTTTTCTGTTTTTGGCCCTCAGTGAAAAATGTTTGGACACCCCTGTCTTAAGTGCTCATTCTGAATGTGCTTATCTTTTCCATGACAGTCTTACCAGCAGAAAATCCAAAAAGCATGACACTATAGACACATAGAAAGTGCAGTAGGTCCCCCAGGATCATCTGAAGAGAGAAAACAGACTTTAAATCAGTCCACCGATTTCTCACAAGCTTCTCACTCTGAGTGTTTGCATGACTCAAACTTCATTCTCACTCTTTGTATCATGACACTGTACATCCCCATCTGTTTGGAGCCTCTAGAGTAGTACAGGACATTGATCCAGGCCAGAGCCAGCGAGAGCACCAGCAGTCCGACGTATTCCCTCGCCCACAGAAGTACAGAACGGGGCAGAGGAGGAGGAGTGTCGCCTGCAGGAAGCTGCAAACACGGGGGCAGAGGTGGAAAAAGTACTTAGATCCTTTATTTCAGGAAAGTAGAAATACTTTGGTCTGAAAATACTTGATTCCAAGTGAAAGTCCTGTATTCAAAAGTATGGAAGTACTAAAGTGTCAAAACTGAAAGTATCCATTTTGCACCATGGCTGTTTAAAGGTGTTGTATCATTATGGAACATTAAATGATTCCTTCTTTTGATTGCTTACAAATACATCTAAGAACATTTAAAGGTTTTAGTTTGTTAATAAGATCCTTTTAGTTTAGTTTAATATATTGGTACTGCATTATATCATATCATGTGTGTTATATGTGAACAGTAGCTGGTAAATATGAGTGTTAATAAATGTAGGGGAGGAAAAAGTACAATAATTGTTCCAAAATGTTAGGGAGTAAAAGTATAAAATAGCATTAAATGGAAATACTCAAGTAAAGTACAAGTATGACAAAATAGTACTTAAGTACAGGACTTATGTGTAAATGTACTTAGTTACTTCTCAACTGTGCAGAGTGGAGTGTTAGTAATGTGTCCTTCCCCTGAGGTTACTTACAACAGGATGTCACAGAATCCATCCGTGTAGAGTGCCTTGAAGGTGGGGGGGTTCCTCCAGAAGATAGTAATCTGTGGATTCAGGAGTTAGTCATTTGAAATAGATTGAATTCTATGATTTTGTGGTAATCAGGCTCCACTTTTTCACCGATTTATAGAAGAACCAGCTGCTCCAAGGAGACTAACGACCTCGCCGACGCATCGAAGGATGTCCAGCGGGTCGTGTTCAACGGGAAACGGGGGCTGCAGGACAGAGGGTCAGGAATACTTGCTTAGGGCTGATGAAGGTGTTCCAACATGGTTTTAGTAGAGGCTTTTATTCAGTGTGCTTTTGGTCGTACCTGTCCTTCCTTTCTGTAGACAGCCACCATGGTGAAGATGGTGAGGTATATCAGGTAGGCCATAAAATTAATCAAGAAGAGTTTGGAGGCAAACCTGTCCCACTTATCCTCGAGAAGACTGCGCAGAGGCTGGATCTGCAACATCTCCGGACGATTCTGAGGGAATGTTCACAACATCATTTCACATTAAATCCTTCAGTTAAATTGGCATAGCAACAGTGCAGAAGCCCTTCATCAGAGCCATGTGAAACACATCATCCTTAGGAAAGATTAATAAACCATTATTAGTTTACACAGCATGTTGTGTGGAGATTATCTGATTCACCGTGACAAAGTTACTTGTTTGTGACATTAATCTTCTGTTATCATACATCCTTAGGATCATTTCCATACATGTAAAAAAAACTGAAAAAATTCCCAAATAAAAAGAAAATCCCAAATTGGGATCAATAAAGAAATAATTATTTATATTTATCATAGATAAACAATGAATCATGTATTCTACATGAATTAAATTAATCTTGTAAATTATGATCTGAAGAAGATGTTGAAATCTCAAATGCCACGCAATTGTTTAAGAGCTTTTGGTGGTGTTACAATATAACTCTGGTAAATTAAAATTATTTAAATGAGGTAAATTTGTATTTCTTGCCGGTATTTCACTCCCAAAGACGATGATCTCCAGCACAGAGTTGTGTTCGTCGGTGTTGATGGAGCTCATGTCATACAGGGACGAGTGCACTGGACCATAGACCCATTCTGTGAACTTCCTGGAGAGCGGCCTCATCTCCTCATCCTTAAACTCCCTCTGCAACAGGTGCCTGAACAGCTGGCCAATCAGGAACCAGAAAGTTATTGTTATTTTGTCTTCTCATGCCTTGTGCGCATAGGTTTTCCATGATCAGGTATAAAGGCAGGGGTGTCCAAACTTTTTTCACTGAAGGCCACATATACAAAATTATACCAATAACTGGAATATTGCCTCCTAAGTTAAGTTACAAGTTAGCCAAATTAATCAAATGTAGGTCAATTATTCCTGATAATGGAATATGCTTGAAGAAAAATAAACAGCCTGCATCCCAGCTTTACCATTAATAAGGTTACATAGGGGAAATAAAAAGGGTATATTATATCAAATATATTTATTAACTAAAATGTGTTAGAAAATGTTCTCAACTTTAATTGACTGGATTTATTTGACTGAATTGATATCATTTACACTGACATAACAACAACAACAACAACAATGAATACTGTGTAATATATGTTTGGATATATATTTAAGAAGTACAATATATAAGACAAGCACAGTTGGGCCAATTAAAAATGGATCACAGGCCGCAGTTGGCCCCCAGGCCGTAGTTTGGACCCCCCTGTTATAAGGCAAGGCAGCCATGCTTAAGAGCTGTGTGACGTTTAGGGAGAAAACCATGCAGGTGTATATGATAACACAGGGGGACCTTCAGGGGAGACCTACCCCAATCTTTCCAAGTTTCGCTGCTAACTTCAGGGGAGTCAGTCCCTGATTATTTTCTATCGTTTCCAACTGGACTTTCTTCTCAAGTTTGTTGTGCTGAGTAAGGATCTGGTCATACATCTTGGCAATCATCTCTGTGTTTTCTGTTGTGTTGTCTGCTATGACCGCCAAGGCGTGTAAGACAGTGTTTCCCTGCGAGTCTCTGTCGGTGGAGTCAGCTCTTCTGGAGGAGTTCTCCATGAGGAAGGACACCGTGCTGGGCTGGTTGGTGCAGGCCGCCAAGGACAGGGGGAGCTCTCCTGTTGGACACACACCGCTCAGTTTAACGAGAACTCACCACAAACAGCTGCAGAGAGGAAATGCAGCATCTGGATTTTTAGGGAATGCATTTACCCACCAAAATAAAAGCCCAGTCCTGCATGACGCTGGAAGAACTTCCCGCTGGCTTTGGCTTGCACGTCTGCTCCTTTCTGCACCAGCAGAGTCACATGGTCAAAGCTCCGTCTTTCTATGGCGATGTGCAAGGCTGTCTGACCTGTCGTTTACCAAAGGGCTTTATTGTTACAGGAAACAAGTCACAAGCATGATGAAAGTCTCTTATCAACTAAACCTTTTGTGCCTGATAGGGAAATTGTGCCCCAAGATTTAATATAGTGCAAGGAAATGTCTCTCTGAAACTACCAGGAGCTAAATATGCTGTTTGGTATCATAAACAAGTGAATATGAAAATGTGCAATCATATGCAGTGTAAAGAGACATTTTCTTATGGCAGATCATTTATGAACACGATTTAAGCAAAGAATCAAGCATCTTGGGGATGTCCCAACATTTTTTATTTGGGACATTTCTAGATAGTTGACCACCACACATCTGTGTAGGTTTCAAGACTCAAGAGCATCTGTATTCAACCTAAAATAAAAGTATTTAGAGCAGCTGCATCCAGTGGTTGAGTGTGCTGCTTTAGCATTATTTTGTGATAATTGCAATAAAGGGATTCTTTCATATTGGCATACTTAGGCATATTTTTGCCCCTTTGACCGTAATATAATCTCAGAGGATGTCTTTATACAAGCCCTATTGCCCGGTTAACTTCTGTTCCCTCAGCTCGATCTAGAATCGTAATGATACTTTCATATGTCCAGCATGTGTATTTAACCACGGGGCTGTCCAAAGTTCAGGCACATGGAGAATATAAACTCTGGCTTCCAACATCCACATTTTGCATCAAAGGGGCAAACATAAGACATTGTGTACACTTTAGACCATCAGCTCTTAAAATCACCCATTAAAAGAAGGTTTCCCCCATACCTTTGTAGCACGGGTCTTTGTAGGATGCGTTGATTAGATTTTCCAAATCTGAAGTTTTCTCAGCTATGTCAAGGAGGACTTCCACTGTGTCATTCCTGCCTTCTTTCAGGTTCAGCAGAGCCTTCAGCAGCGCAGTTTTCCCATTGGTCTCATCTGAAAGTTCCGCACAGAGTACATAGCCTTGTTTCCCATCAATGAATAACCAAAATGTGTCAATATTTTGTGATTATTCACAAAAATCCTGTAATAATCACTCATTCTACTTTGGCAGACCACAAGTTGTTCTTTGAAGACACATGATGTATGGATCAAGCAACATAATTCATATCGGCCTTTTTAGGGTTTACTATTATATTTACAAGATATTCCATGTGCACAAGAGCTACGTTTCAATTAGCCTTTAATTCAGCATCTATCGAAGAAACAGTCTTACTTACTGAAATCCATTTGAGTAAACATGACCATATGGGTCAAAGTAACATGTTATAGATGACAGCAGCACACAGAATAAAGGAGACACATCAGAACACTTCTTTCCTACGTGCCTGTGAATTGTGGGCTAGTGAGTTTCTTATCATGAACTCTCAGGTAATCGAGCAGCCCGTCCAGCTGAGAGGTGTTTCCTGTGGAGGCTGCTTCAAACACTTTCTCCCTGCTGAATGCTTTACTGTAGAAGCTGTCAATAGCTGGAATACTCTGTCTGAAACGTACAAAATATTACAAGTCATTAACGGACGCTCAGTATTTCCAACAATGAACTCAAACATTTGAACAGTATTACTTTATCTTTTAAAACAGTGTGTTCACAATATGTATTTATTCATTTCTTTGGGAAATGATTTGGCTTATTTTCAGAACAAAAACACAACATAAACACCTGAGCTGGTTCACCTGAAATACGCCTCCATGTAACCTGATACTCAGTCCCTACAGGCTCACATGCTAACCTTCTCTGAGCAGCCACAGAAGTGATTTGTGCAGTCAGTGTGAATCCTTAAAAAATGAAAGGCCCTGTGTATAACCAGAGAGACCTAAATCAGAGAGGGATTCCCCAGAAGGCGTGGTTACCTAGTTATGGAGACGTTGGTGTCCATAGGAGCAGGAATCCTCTCTGAGCCATTGGCTTTCAGGAGCCAGTCCAGACTGTTGCCCCCGGCCTCCTCCTCCTCCTCCTGCTCCCCCTGGCTTGAGTTTGGCTCTGCCGTGTCCGCTGGCTGTCCATCGCTCATTTTATTTGTAATAGTTGAAGTCCGTATCCTGTATTTACTGTGTTTGCTTCTTCAGGTAGCTCATCCACTCATATGAGGAGCAACTCCTCAGGTGTAGTGTTGCAGAGATCAGGGGCCACAGCGGGGCGGGGACAGAGTTTGGTTACCTAGGTGTCGCTCCTCCCTCTCCCCCAGGGCAGGGCACGCCTGTTGTTGACTAAACATTCCTTACAACTGAAGAAGACAATCGCACCTGCTGAACCTTTATTATGCTGACTGATGATCTTTTATGCGGTATTAAACTCTTGTCTTGTCACATGTTCTAACCTTTTAGAATAGTTTGACACTCTTAAGGCGTGCAACTTTATTTATAAATCACCTTTCCACACAAGGCAATTCAAAGTGCTTTCCAAAAATGACCGACATTAAGAGCATTAAGAAACAGTCCAGCAGAAACATATTATAACATGACATTCAACCGTCATCAAAAGATAATGAGATACACATAACACAAGCTGATATAGTCTAGTTGCCAGCAGTGTGAATTTAGAAATGTTGAGTACCTCAAAGTTTTATGTTACAAATGTATAGTAGGGTCCCGAGCACACAGAAACTGCCGGATGCTAACCTGCATATGTTGGGCAATTTTTGGGCATAAGCTGCGTTAATTAGCATTAATATTAGCTTATGTGGACAATAATACAAAAGCAATTGATTGGCCTATTTGGACAATATTTGAGTGGTTCTGGTGTTGTTGAGGATGCTGAATGCATTTCTGACATTTTCAGGATAAAAAATGTCAGATTTGTACTCTTTGTGCTTTTGACTACCATGAGTACTGTTGTGACCATTGGATATAGAGAGCACAAAACGGAAATTATTATCTCTACAATTTATTTTCCAATAAATATGCAATCTGTCCAATCCAAATGAGCCACAATCCCCTAATAGACCCCAAATGTATCAAAATCAACCCACCAGAAGCGTAATATTGACATTTCCGGGTTAAAACTGTCATTTTTGATGCTGAAATGGACTCAGCATCCTCAATAACTCCAAAATCACTCCATACTTGTCCAAAAGCCATTTCTTTTAAACTATTGTCCCCATGGGAATGAATGCTAATTAACGCAACTAATGTGAAAGTTAGCATCTGGCAGTTTCTATGTGCTGGGGACCCGTACTATACATTTGTATCATAAAAGTGTGGGGTACTCCACATTTCTGAGTCATCAACAGGACTCTAGCAGCTGGCAAACAGAGTAAAATAGAATAACACAGATATAAAACATGAATCAGCGTTACAGTGCAGTGTGAGATATGAATAAATATTTGATTAAATCAAACGCAGTGGCAAAAAGAAACGTCTTCAGCCTGGATTTAAAGTAACCAGAGTAGCAGCGGACCTGCAGGGTTCCGGTATGTTCCAGATATTGGAGCCTTATAACTGAACGCTGTTTCGCCATGTTTAGTTCTGACTCTGCTTGAAGGCAAAGATCAAATAAAATGAACCTGAAGCCTCCAGAGCAGAGGTGTGCAGGAATGACTGCTGAGGAGCCATCTCTGGCTACAAAGAGGCCAAGACCACGGGGGTCCAAGTCCAACAGTGGGAGAATGGATATTTTCTTCGATAGATTTGATCAGTCAGGTGCCCCTCCCCCTCCATTGTCCTATAGACATGGCCCTGTCAACTTCCACACCGCCACCTACCCCCCTTCCCAAGTACACAGTCAACGCACTCCCCCCACACCAGTGACACCAGTTAATCTGAACAATACACTGGACTGATCACTCTGCTTCGCCCCCCCATACAATAGAGACTGCTACAATCTTGTGCAATAAACCTGCAATCTGCAATATACACATTTCTTGCAAATCTACTGTGCAATAATCACATTTATGAGCAAAACATACATTTTTCTAATTAGGGATGGGTACCGAAACCCGGTATTAAACGGGCCCCGGGGTTACATTTTAAAGACAGTGGTATCGATAAACTCCAATGTTATCGGTTTTTGATATTGGTACCAGAGAAATAATATATATAAACAATAGATTTCTTTCTTTTTCTTATATTTGTTTTTTTCCTCCTTTACAGGTTACAAACAAATAGGAACAACAACAAAAAAAGACATGACAGCAGGGCTGTGTATCTCTTACTCAGAGGCAAGGCAGTCCAACAGCAATCCTCCTGTTATGAGCTTAACAAAGTCTGGCCTTTTGGGCCTCACCAAATTCGCCATCTCCTCCACCTCCTCTCAAACCGGTCACTCTGTAATCTTCAGTGCATCTGTCAACTGTTCCATTACATATATCTTGTGAATTATGGATGGACATTCCCAAAAGAGAGTGTTAAGCGACTGATGTTACGCATTTCCTCCAGCAGTCAGCCAGAGTAAGAGTTGATTATATTTCACATCATTAATCCAAATCTGTATTAAATAAATGTAGTGGAGTTAAAGCAAAATATTAACCTCTGAAGTTTTAATGGAAAATATTATACTCACTTACTTACTTTATTAATATCATTGTGTGACTCTTATTTTCTAATGTTTATCTCTATGTACTGGCTTTCACTTATTTGCTAAGCTTGGGAAAATTCCTTATTAAGAAGGTTTGTTGCAATGTTAGTTACACTCTGTGTGCACCAACAGTGTGACCTTCTACTTCTGTTGAACTGAGAGGAGGCGGGATGACGGGGAAGGGCCGGTGATGTCTTCTGTCGACACACAAAGGAGAGGTGACACACACATACACACACTGCAGCTACACGCAATGAAGAGTTGCTTTTGCCTACACGAACATCAGAGTTAGAGAAAGATTAGCAGGCCATCACCCATCTTGAAAGAGGAAAAGACACAGAAAGAGACCTATGTCAAGTATTCTAATGATGCTTTGAAAATATGCCAGGCTACAATTTGCAATTTGAGGACAAAAACGTTTTGGTAGACTGCGGAGCTACTTATTCTATGTTAATATCCTCCATGCTTTCTCCCCCTCCCAAACTTAGTGGTCACTTTGTTCATTCTGTGGGGGCTTCAAGGATGACAGTTAAAGAACATTTTACTTCTCCAATCTCCTGCACTGACAAAGTTAGCATGCACATTAAACACTCCTTCTTGTTATCTCCAAATTGTCTTGTAAATCTTTTAGGTAGAGATTTGATGCTAAAATTTAATTTGTCATTAGTGTCTACCTCTGACGGGCTAAAAGTGGTTCAGATTGACCAAAAATAACAATTGTTCACATCACCTACTTCTCCTTCTTGTCTGTAGGCTTTTCAGTGACATCTCTGCAGCCCTGAGATTGATGACACATTGAAGAGGGAGGGTAGGAAAGCATTGAGCGCGCATGCGTTGACTTTTATAGCTAAGTGACTTACATTGTACAGCTCATGTGAGCAAGACCTGACTCTGATTTGGAGCTGACTGGTGTACTCTGACTGATAATCAATTGTTGCATGTTTCTGACATTCTTTTTTGTAGACTCAGATCATTGTGCTGCAGATGTAATGCTTGATGAAAAGATTGCTTTATTTTATGACGCAGATAATTCAGTTACTTACATCTCTTTGGCAAAAACAGACATATGTCAGTGATAAGGCTTAGGATCATTTGTTAAGACACTACAGCGCTTCTATAAAGGCCTATAGGACAGTAATCGGTGGAGCAAGATCTGTAGAAATAATGCACACACACACACACACACACACACACACACACACACACACACACACACACACACACACACACACACACACACACACACACACACACACACACACACACACACACACACACACACACACACACACACACACACACACACACAAAGGAGCATGCCTGACCTTCACTACACACATATTACAGGGAAAAGACACAAACTTTAAATGGAAAGTTTGATATCAGAAAAGGGGAAATATGGGAAATTGTTTTGGGAGCAGATTTTGATCCACAGTCTCAATAGAATTAGTTGATCCTAAGTCACAAAATACTAATATGACCAACACAATGAAGAGTTTCTTTTGACTGATAGTATATAGGTGTGTATGCTTATATGTTTGTATATGTATTTGTAAATTGAAGCTAATTTTAAATTACAGGAAATGCACTCCTGCAAGGACCTTATGATGTGATGTTTGATTTGATATTTGTCTAAACTGTAGTTTGTTCAGCAATAAGTGACTTTTATGGGAAATGTGATCACAGCAGAGGGCAGATCCCTCTCTCCCAAAATAATTAAAGCAGTTCAAAATATTCCAAAACCATTCACTGTAAAATGAAGTGAATGGTATTTGGGCATATGTTCACATCACAGGATATTTGTTCCTAACTTTACATCCATGGAAGCACTTTTGAGCGTATTCGCACATGGACAAGGCCTTATGTTTAAGAGCAAAATTCACATGAAGTGACTGTGCTGAACAAGCTTTTACTGACTCAAAGCTAGCACTTCAGACTGAACAGACATTAGAGTTACCTGATCCTGACTGACATGTGACATTGTTTTTTATTCTGATTTAACATTATTGGTTACCCACTCTGTGTCCATGATATTGATTTAACAACAGCAACTGTTATTATGGTTCGGTCCTGCTGACGTGTTTTGCCATTCTAAATGACAAGTTTCTACAATATGAAAAAGTGACTCATGGATTAGACAATTCGTCAAAAGTGGGAATTTTGGGGTTTTAAAACTAATAATTTAGGCCAAGAGAAATAATTTGAAACCTGAAAATGGATTTCATTGAACTAATGCCTAACAAAGTAAAATATTGCTTAGTCATTGTTGGTAGGTTTTCTAATTGGATCAAAGTTCTACCCACATTTAATGCAGTGAGTAAAGACATTATTTCTTCATAATAAATACTAACTTATCGCCCACTTAAGGACAAAATTACACATTGAAAAATACATTTGAAAATATATAATTAAATAATTAATTAAGCTCTCAATCTTAGTCCATTTGAAATCCATTTTGGCAAACCACTGGCATTGTTCCAGCCAAAAGATGAATGCTTTGTTGTTGTTGTCTTCTGCTCTCTCTTATGTCGACAAGCAGGTCAATGAGGCCCTACCAAACCAGCTGAGAGGTACATGTCCTCAGACCTGGGGAGTGGTGAAGGACCTAAGGAGAAAGAGCTGGAGATCCAAACAGTTCCAAGACTGAAGAACCAAAGAGCGCGAGGTGAAGGCATCACTCCACACCAGCAGCAGCACGCCAGGCTCCAACAGAAAGCATCTGTTAGCTACCAGTGTTTGAATCATAACCTAATCCTAAACACCCAGGGAATAGGGTCGGGGAGTGCCTTCCAAGCCTAGGAACCTAACAACTGAAGGGATGTGAAGGAGGTGGTTTTGGTGGAAAACACTGCATTAGTCCAGCAGGATGACGCCAACATGAAGACATGGCCCAAAACCATTTAATCCTTTCAAACAGCCAGGTTAATGTGGTCTCACAGACACTAAGTGTGTCATAGCTGTAGCAGCATTCATCTTTTACCTTTTTAGTCTTAGGGTTTACAAACGTACCAGCAGATGAACAAGAAATGACCACTTCAAACAATGATTCCATCATCAAAACCAGAGACGCTGAAACTGTCGGCGGAGGCGATGGCAGAAAACACCCCAAAGAGAGTGAGGTGAAATAAGCACTCCTCTCCACCAGTAGCGTGCCAAGCTCCAACTAAGTGACGTACAGGGCATTTCTCTGTGTCACCCACGAGGGATGGAAGAGCCGGAGAACGACCTGCCCCACAATCCACCAGAAGCAGCCCACTAAAGAAAGGCTGCATCATCACTCCACCAATCATATGTTTTCTACTACCAGTAATGCTTTTCCCTCACACATGTTGCCTTTCCCAATCAAGAGATAACCATGACCGACTCGCTAACATCACCCTTACTGATGCAACTGATAACCTCTTGTAACGAACTGTGATCCGTGGTGTTGTTTTTTTAATCCAGACACACCTATTCTGATTCCAAAATATCCTGTTCAACTCAGCTGACTCCTGACTGTGACCCCCCCCTGATGGCTCCTCTGATGAGGAGTTTCCTGTGTAAATAATCACTTTATTCTTTCAGCTTGCTACAACAACATGAATGTCTATGTTCTACAAAAACAGCTAAATGCTTTTCTCATATTTTACGCAATGATGACCCAGATTGAGATGTATTCATTTCTGTTCATGATCTGGTGAAATATTTAGATGTTACTTATGTGATCAGTAGATGATCAAAAGAGTAGAATTGTAATGGGAAATATTATACTCACTTACTTTATTAATATCATTGTGTGATTCTTATTTTCTAATGTTTTTCTCTATTTACTGGGTTTCACTTCTTTGCTAAGCTTTGGAAAATTCCTTATTAAGAAGAATTTGTTGCAATGTTGTTATTTACACTCTGTGTGCTTCAACAGTATGACCTTCTACTTCTGTTGAGAATATCCTGATACGGCCTCCCTACCTCCCTAAAACTTATTGAATGCTCCTTTCATTATCACCAAACTTAACCCCCACTTTCTCCTCTCTGTTTAAATGTGCAACCCAAACTCTATTCTTCGTCTTTCACTCTGCAGACCGTCTGCTCTCTGTATGACTGAACTTTCTTGCAAGAAATAAAATACCCCAAAGACAGCTGAATGGTTTGATTCTTATCCACGTTTGATAAATAAATTACCACCACAAAGTGTAGTGGGGGAGAAGTACAAAGTGTAAAATAATTGAAATACTTGAGTAAAAGAAAAAGTTAATGTACCGGATCGATAAACAGTATAGTCCAAGTCCAAGTCAAAGTCCACTTTATTGTCAATCTTTCAATTTGTGTGTACAGACAGAAAGATCCAAATGCTGTTTCTCACAGTCCAGAGGGATTAAATAAAAATATGTATATACATACATTATTATATATACATACACACTCAATATATACAAAAAAAAACAATAGCCGAGAGTATAGATAAGAGTAGTACCGTTACAATCTTGACGATACCTATCCCTATTTATAATATCTCAACACCATAATATGTTCAGCTTTTAAAATGCTGCTATGCATTTTAACCATGGTAAAATGCCTTTTTAACCTCCTATGTCACTATTACTTACGCTGTTATTTCCCCTCTATGGGAATAATAAAAGGATTTCTGATTGTGATTAATGCCAATGATGCTGCCTAAAGGAGGGCAAAAACAACCTTTAATGAGAGCCATAATATAAATAAGCTGACCAAGTGTTTGTTTCATAAACAAAAATGACATACTGGAAAAAGCAGATGATTGTTTTGTACCAGATTACTAGTAGTGTTGTTTACTGTAACTTTAGATGTTTTGAAGAAGTGAAAATAGTGGTTGGTTGTATGATCAATGCATGATCTATTCTGGTTTCAGCTTTAGTGCATTAAAGAGGGGCGTTCTTCAAACTAAAACCCACGAGGTAAAGCCCTGCTCTCTGGAGAGTGCAAGTTGGTATAATCACAACAGCTGGGGCATAGAAGCAACTAATGAGTTTACAGACTTGATTCCAGACTAAAGGGAACGGAGCAGCACCAGCGCATCAGTGCGCACGCACTTCTTACACCAATTCTGAATTACAATCGATTCTATTTGCGACTACATGTAACGTCCATAATTACATTTAAAAAAAGTCAGAGGTCTGCCCTTGATTCATTTGAATTCATACTGATTGCAAAAGGAAGGTATGATATCCCCTACAATTGTTAAGGCCAAAAAATACAGAGTTCTACATTAGTATTTTTCCTTTATACAGTTCATTTGCTCATGCAGGGGTTAAAGAAATGCATGCAAAAGATGGTGTATTAAATGAGGTTTCTCTGATCTGATGAGGCTAGACGATTCTTCACAAAGCCAGTGACATTGAGACGTCAGGCGGTAAAGATATCGTCTTAGAAATGTGCAATAGCAAGTAGTCAGATAACCAAATAAGATCAAGATATACTATATAGACAAAAGTATTGGAACACTCCCCTAATCATTGAATTCAGGTGTTTCATTCAGTCCCGTTGTCACAGGGGTATAAAATCAAGCACCGAGCCATGCAGTCTGCCTGTACAAACATGTGTGAAGGAATGTTCTCGTTCTAAAGGGCTCACTGAATTCCAACGCGGTCCTATAATAGGATGCCACCGTTGCAACAAGTCAGTTGGTGAAATGTCTTCTCTCCTAGATATTCCACGATCAACTGTAAGTGGTATTATTGCAAAGTGGAAACGCTTCTCTATCTGGCAGTCTGATGGACAAGTCCGGGTTTGGAGAATGTCAGGAGAACCTTACCTGCCTGACTGCATTGTGCAGACTGTAAACTTTGTTGGAGGAGGGATAATGCTATGGGGTGTCTTTTGGGGGGATTGCCTAGGACCCTTAGTTCCAGTGAAGGGATTCTTAATGCTTCATCTTACAAAGTCATTCTGGACTATTCTAACTTTGTGGAAACAGTTTGGGGAAGAGCCTTTCCTGTTCCAGTATGACTGTGCCCCAGTACACAAAGTAAGGTCCATAAATGGTTGGAAGAGTTTGGTGTGGAAGAACTGGACTGGCCCCCACAGAGCCCTGACCTCAGGCCCACTGAACACCTTTGGTATGAACTAGAACGGAGATTGGGGCCTAGCCCTCTCGTCCAACATCAGGGTCTGACCTCACAATGCTCTTCTGGATGAATGGGCAAGAATTCCCACAGACACACTCCAACATCTAGTAGAAAGCCTTCCTAGATCAGAGGAATGCCTATTAATGCCTTAGAATTTGGAATGGGGTGTGATAAAAGCTCCTGTAGGTGTCCCAATACTTTTGTCTATATAGTGTATGTACATATTCATGTACAAAGTGTAAATACAATTCATTCATATGCACATAATTGTGTTTATATTGTGCATATTCTTAACTGTAATACTGTGGTGCTCTCCACTGAATTATCAAAAGCAAAAATGGGGATTCATTTGTCTAAATATAGGGACAAATGTAGAGTACCAGATTACTCGCATGAAAGGACACAGTACAAAATGATCAGCTGCGCCAAAGCAAACATTTAATCAGCCTCAGATATATTATCATTCATAAGGAAATTCAACTGAAAAAAGCAAAGAATTCTCACATATGATTGGAAAAAACCTTCAGTTATGTGAATAAATCAAATGAATTGTTTAGCATTTACTTCAAAAAGAATAGTTGATATTGTGTTGTTATAGCAGCATTATATCATAATAAATAAAGGACATTTTAAAAGGACAATTTCACACATGGAATACATCTAGATGATGTCAGTCTGCAAAATGTGCTTTGAATGGGGACCAGCCGTAGACCTCTGCTGTTCCTTCCTGTGGGTTACAGAGACTTGGAAATTTCCACAGCATATCTTCTGGTAGTGGGGGATTGCTTTCGCGCTTTGCCCTCCAATCATGTACAAATTAATTATTAGATGAAACAAATGCATATAAAGACTACTCTGAATGTTAATGCTCATCAATAAGTATGAAATAAGTCATGGTGGTGCATAATATGACATTTTCACTTTCACAGTAGAGATGTGGAATACAAGCACATAAATAATGAGAGAGGACAATAATGCTTCCATCTGGGCTCCCCTCATCAGAGCACTCAATGGAATGCAGGGTGCTCAATTCTTTACACATTTGGTGAAATTACTTAGTATATTTACAACTATATAATCTGATTGTTTGACAACATGTAGGTGCTCACAACCCAGTTTGACCACATGAGGGAGCTAATATCCCCACTGCCATTCGACACATCTAGATCAATATGTAAATGGTCAGTGGGTCAATATTTGTGCACAAAATTTAGCCAATGGCATCACTTACAATTGCACTTCGAAAAGGCCGACTGCCTCGCCTGGGGTAAATCACTTTTTAGACTCTTTTATTGATTTCAGGCAAGTATATTACAAGGAAAATGATGCATGTCAATTATACCACTATTACATCAAATTATTTAGTTTCCTCAAGAACAAGTCATTTAAAGTGCATCCATCAGTTCATTTGTTTGGAAGATGTCATCAAGTTTTCAATTTCAGCACACTTCACTCTGTCCCTGAGAATGTAGTCACGGGCCAATGTGAGGCAGACCCTTACCACTGAGTTTGTGGACATCTGGCAGTTCAATTCCTACACCTCCAAATTCGATTTAGTATTTTTAGTATTTATTCTGCAGCGCCTGCCTCTAAACTGGCTTCTTAAGGGTTATCACGCTGTAGTGATCAGTCTGCATATCGCACAATACAGCAACAACGAAATTGGCATATTAATGACTTTCCAAGACACATAAAAAAAAGGGCTTTTCACAAGTTCATTTTGCGTTATCAATGAACTGTGCTATACTAACAATTTAGTTTAACCCTTAACCTAGCATTAGCTATGTGTGCTACATTTCTTAAATAACCAAAGTGACCGTGTCGCTAACATTAAGTCATTTAAATGTAATGCATCACAAATTATAATTCAGTCAAAATACTGCATATACATATCTTTCACCTTAATATGAAAATATTTCTGAACACTTAGTAGTAGTAAAATGTTGAATGCAGGAGTTTTGCTTGTAACAGAGTAGAATGCATTATTGCTACTTTTTTATTTATACCATCTGAACACATAATACTGCTGAATACTACTCGAAATCAAACACCATCAGGAAATGCAATTCAAACAACTGAATCATAAAATATCAGAATCATACATGAAATATGATTCCTGTATCCAGATTTCTTCATCGAGCACATGGATGAATAAGATAAATATAAGATATAAGAGTTTAATACAGGTTGAATTAACATACATTTCAAACCGTGGGATTGTTCCTCAATTGAAATCAAAATCAACAAACATCCTCCCTCCATCAGAGTGAAGGCTTACATTCTTACACTGTTTGATTGTATAACTATCAACCGTAGGATTTTCATAAATGTAGTTATAGAGCTAAATATACCATTTATTTGTATTACTTTTGTCATCCTAATGGAAACACAATGATGCTTTTGACAGTAAACATTATTACAAAATGTATATATATACATTTGTTTTGAGATAAGCATGTACAATTCATTTATCTGATTTCTAAATGTCTTTAAATAAGATCTGAATAATTTAGAGAGGGGCTTGACAAGTGAGTATAATAATAATAATAATAATAATAATAATATATATATTTATATAATATAATAATAATAGCTTTTAACATAAAACCTCACCATTTGATTATTTACATTAACACAATTATTTGTGTACATTACATGTTGTTGGAATAAGCAGATTATTGTAGTGTGACATTGGATGGACAGAGGCAGGTTAACATTTCCTGTTTCATTTGACATATCAGAGTCAATGGTTTTTAAAAAGGGAATTTTGGATATCCTTTTTTATCACTCCATGATACTGAATAAACAAACCCCTCTGTATACACCTTCAAAATAAAGACAGGAATGAAACTGGAGAGTTTGGTGTATATAAATTCTACTGAAGCTGAGACTTCTGGCTCACAACAAAGAACTCATTTTGAAGAAGATTGTGAAATGCCATACATTTAGAACTACAGGTAAATTTGGTCAAATATGTAACAGATCCAACGCACTTATGCAGATTAATTACACTAGGAACATTATATTTTGGTTCATAAGATTCCTGAAAATATTTTTGAATATTCAAAAAAGCATATGGTTGGCAGATGTAGGAGAAATTTACAGACGAAGTTTAGAATAATGAAGAGCTACTTGTGCATTTTTAATGTTGTTTTTTAACCAGTCTGAAAGAAGATTTGTTCAGGAAGAAATCAATGGATGCTTTTGCCTGTAGTGTCTCACCTTAAATAAAAGAATCAGAAATAGAAATGTCTCAACACACAGGCACAGAATCAAGCACTGTATTCATGCCTCCAACACTGAAAACGTAACTTCCCTGTAGTGTGATTGTTTGTGTCCTTTGCTGCATACGAACATACACTTCCTGTTTAACATGTTTTACCAGGTGTGTCCCTAACAGCAAGAATACCTGGTTTCATTTTTAGAAAGTGTGTCTGCGTATACAGGTGAGTGTTTGTTGGGCGGGTGCTGGTGGTGGTAGTAAATTGAGAAGGATATATATTTTTTGTGTGTGGGTGTGTGTAAATTCACAGAGCGCTGAGTACGTGTTTGCTCAGTAATCTCTGGCTGAACCTGTCTGATAGGTGTGGGCTGGCTGGCACTAACTTGCGCAGGTATGAAGAGAAACCCAGCTCAGTCCTGAGACAGGAGGGAATCTCCAGCACTTCTGTGACCAAACAGTTCACTTCTTTCAAAATCTAGGTGGAAAAGTCACTCAGATTCACCTGTACAAAGATCCGTGGAAAAGGAAAACCAGGGATCGAGGAAAGGCTGTTTTTTGGAAGGAGAAACACGGAGAGGAGAATACTTCAGAATGTGAAATAACCTGGAAGATATTCTTCGACTGCGGCTCGACCAATGGGTCTGGGATTCTAATGTGGCATTTCAGGCTCTGGGAAGTTCAAGATGTTGCTGTGTTCCTCAGCATCACATTATATATGTGTCACCTAGGTAAGCATTCCAACACATGTTTATGTTTTAAGTAGTGGGAGAAGTAATGTGTCCTTCAATTCAGTAACAGTTCCAACAACACACTGTGGAGTGTTTCCACAGTGTGTAAAGGATATTAAGGAAAATATACTTAAAGGTGATGATGGAGTTCCTTTGGATCCATTAACTAAGGATTCTTTTTATTTCGGATTAATCTAAAGACTATTTGCTCCATTATTCACTTGATGTTTGTTTTGTAAAAACAGTAAAAGTAGTAAGTAATACCTTCACAGTTAACATGAGCCAGAAGATACACCTGCACAGTGTTAGTCCAACCAACGCTCTGACCCTCCACATTATGACTGATACATTACAGCATTGTTAAAAGAAGAATAACTTCACTATGATTATCAGAAAAGTTGCTTGTACAGGCGTATATGTGTTTTTTGTAAAAATCTTTATTTATAAAGTAAATCAAAACTTCATATTAATGTAGGGAAGGAAACAAGTAAAACATTTGCTTTTTTAGTAGAAAGTGGCATGTACATAAAAATACTCAATGTTCATGTACTTCAATATTAAAGACGATACTTAAGTAGAAGTATTTAATTACTCTCCCCCTCTGCTTTGAGATCCTGCCTTTATGGCAATCCTATATTTACTCAAGGAGCTGAAATGAGAGCATGGCGGGAGTGTTACCTGTTCATTTTCTCAATCTCTTTGTCTTAGCATGCATAGCAGAAGGCTGAGTGGATATAAATGACACAGTCATGTGTCTCTGTGGATGTGTACTGTAAGCATCAGACTGCCCTGGTCCACATCCAAATTCCCAGTGCACTAGAGGAAACTCTGAATCCCAAAGAGAGTAAGAAAAAGGAGGAAAGAGCAGTACGACGTCATTAGAAATTAAAGTCAAGCTGCACAGTCTGAAGTTTCTCTGCTGAAAAACATAAACAAACAAATACAAGTATTTTCTAACTCAAATTCTTTAAACAAACAAACGACTTTTCTATATCAAATATTTCAAATCCACACAAACAACGAAAACATTTTAGTGTAATGGAAGTTTTTTGATTAATTGTTATTTGAGGTGGAATAATAAAAGGGCAGCCAGCTTCCCCACACCGCTTTGGGAGTTGGTTGGTTTCCTCAGGTGGAATTCTTTACCTGCGCCTCATTAAGCAAACACATCAGCAGAACCAGATACCGCACTGAAACTGTGAGGAAATATTTGATCAGGGGCAGCCAAAGCAGAGAGCAGCCCAACACTGCTGGCTACATTCAGATCAGTATTTCTCAGCTTGTTTGACAAGTTTTCTTCAGATACTAAGAGCAGCACATGTGTCTGTAAATGGAGGCGAAGGTGAGTGAGTCACAGTGTTGGTCTGCAGCACTGACTGGATGTGTCATAAGAGGCTACACATTTTATTTTTATGAACATATATTTATTGTGTCATACAATGAAATGCTCTGCGGTAATTACTGTCCTACCCAGTGGAGGAATGTATCAAAGCACTTCCTTAAGTTATTAACTTAAGCACCCTTTTGAGGTACATTCTTCAGTATTTTCTTTCCATGCTACTTTACTACATCTCAAAAATAAATAATGTACTTTTTAATTCAACACATTTCTGTATTTGAAAGTATTAGTTACATCACTGATGAACTAAAATACGTATATATGTATAGAAATAAACAAATAAAGGATGATGTGTTACATAAAGTCATCAAATTAGCTGCAATGTAAAAAGCAATGAACACATGACTGTATCAACGACTTATGTAATTCAATATAGTACAAACTGTTCTGAAATAATCAGTGTGCAGAATAAGTAATTGCTTTGGCTTTTTAAGTCTATTTTGATACTAATACTTTTTTACTTTGACTTTTTGAATCTGATCTCTTTCGCACTCCCTGTCTATTTATTCCAAAGAACATGTGTATTTACTTTTCACCTCCACAATGCATTTAACATTTAATCTAAAATACATATCTTTACTTTTTGTCTTCTTTGGAAGCTGGAGCCATCTCCATTCATTCTCCCCAGAGGAGCCTGACCAGGTCAGTGCAGGAGGATGTGTTTTTCTCGCTGGATGTTTCCTGCATCGGGATCCCCACCATACAATGGACCTTTATGTCAGGGGCGGTGAGCCGCACCATAGGGATTTGGCAGCCGGGGGTCTACACCAACATAACAGTGGACTACAGCAGCAGAGTGCAGACCTTCAACAATGGCTCCATGGGTCTGTCAGACCTGCGGCTGCAGGACGCAGGGTACTACGTGGTCACTGTCACAGAAGCAGCAGGAAGCAGCAAGGATGCTGGCTTTGTTCTGAAAGTGAACGGTGAGTGGATCTGGCCTTGTTCCTCATTCGACTTGTGGCACATGCGCTGACTGAAAGAGACCATAAATCACATACATAGACACTTACAGCGACTATAAAAAGGGGCAAAACACCCACAAAGAGACAGAAAACGAGAAAAATATGAAAAAATAAAAACGTATGAAGTGTGTATTGTTTTTATGTACCAGACAGGGGCCTTTTGTCTGTTTATAGGGGCCCATAATAAGATAAGATAAGATGTACCTTTATTAAGGAAAGCAGCAACAGATTGAGAAACAAAAAATAATCTGCCCTTATCTGCTGGCCAATAAAAGCAACAGCTAGTCAGACTTGAATACAAACAGCATGAACATGTACAACAAAAAATATATCCAGTGAACTGATTTCCTAAGCGCTGATGATCCTAATTGAAGTGTGGAATAACAGATTCCGTCTCAGGCAGTCTGACTGGTATCGGGTCTTGCTCAATAGCATTGGGGTAACAGTTGTTGGAAAACAGTAACCCTGCCCAGGTTTCCCAAACAAGGCTGTGAGTTTTAGAAGTGGACTTGTGACTGGAAATGTTTGATTCCAAGCCAGAAAAGCTCAGAGGCAGAGGTCTGACTGTGGTGTATGTGAACTGCAGAACTATTTCTCAATCTCTTTGTCTTAGCTTGCATAGCAGGGCAGAGTGGATATAAACAACACAGTCATGTGTCTCTGTGGATGTGTACTGTAAGCATCAGACTGCCCTGGTCCACATCCAAGTTCCCAGTGCACTAGAGGAAAATCTGAAGTCCAAAGAGAGTAAGAAAAAGGAGGAAAGAGCAGTACGACGTCATTGGAAATAAAAGTCAAGCTGCACAGTCTGAAGTTTCTCTGCTGAAAAACATAAACAAACAAATACAAGTATTTTCTAACTCAAATTCTTTAAATGCACACAAACATGGAAAACATTTGAGTATCTATGTAATGGAAGTGTTTTGACTAATTATTATTTTAAGTGTGATAATAAAAGGGCAGCTAGCTTCCCCACACTGTTTTGGGTGTTAGTCAGCATTGGTTTCCCCAGGTGGAATTCTTTACCTGTCCTTCATGAAGTTGTAAATCATTCCTGCAAAAAGAAACATAGATAAAGAAATAGGATAAATTAAACAAAAATATTTTAGAAAATTCATAAGAAAGAATGGTTCCCTTAGCACAGGCCCCATCACCTCTTAGGAGCAAACACACACACCATGAAACAAAAGTCTAGAGTAACATTTAGAATGTAGTATGTGATCTTTAGATCCAGCAGGAGCTTTGAGTTCATCTCAGTCATTCAGCATTAACTTTAGTGAACCTGATAACCTGATGCTGCATTTTATTTTTAAGAGGAAAACAGTTTAAAAAGTAAGATTTGTGACCTTAACAATAACTCATAGTGATGTCATTTCCTATATATCAGTTTTAGTCTGACGTGGTTTTTTTGTGTTTGCATCTCTGGAAAGTAATCTGAACTCATGTACCTTATGAAGTGAACCTGATCTGTGTGTGTGTGTGTATTTGTGTGTGTGTGTGTGTGTGTGTGTGTGTCCTGTAGAGGTGCTGTACGAGGACCTGCAGTACCTGTCCGTCTCGGCCTTAGCCCTGGCCTGTTTGACTGGCCTTCTCATGCTGGCTACCTGGCTGCTGGACAAGGCCTACAGGAAGATAGTAGCATGGAGACGCAGGAAACAGATGCCAGGTAAAGAAACGTGACATATAAGTCTGTAAAGTATGAGCCCCTTTATGAACAACACAGTTTGTATGAAACACCATCTTTCAAACACTTAAGATGAGGCACTTGAGCTAAAATCATTATCTTTTAAAGCACTATTTTGTGTAAAATTGTCTTATTTCGGATTAGTAGAGACAAAAACATCCAAAATAGACATTTAAATGTTTATTATCATTGTCTATTTACATCTGTATTTGTATTCACCAAAAGATAGTGTTAGTTAATGTGAATATTTAAACATAACATTTCAGAAGAAAAAAAAAATGTGCACAAAAAAGCACTTTAGGAAGAACTGTGTGTAACCCACAATGAAGAAATAAAATAATCAAATATTATTATAAAATATAATAAAATGTTTGTCAAGTTGATCACTTAAATGTAAAAAGGTAAAATATCAAACTTAAGTGAGGCTTGTTTACAGAATTGGAGCTTCCTCTAAGTAATTTGAGCCTTTGATATCAGTGGGTATTTAAACACATTTAGCCAACTCATATTTTGGATTAGTAGAAACAACAACATCCGAAATGTGTTTATTTCACAATTCTAAATCAATTTGCATCGCTAGTTTTCTTCTTATTCACCAGAAGATAATGTGAATATTTAAACAGAACATTTCAGATGAACAGAAAATATATTTGTCTCAATGAAATCTTGTCCAATTGACCTGTAGCATCGCCCCTAAAGATTCCCTTCCCTGCTCAATGAGTGATTTGCTGTGGTGAATAAAAGGGGGGGAGAGTTAGCGGCAAGCAAAGCTACTCCCCAAAAGCCAGTGATATAAGGCCTTAGGTTCCAAGTCAGGTAATGATATATACACACATGCTGACGAATAAAACATTTCAATTTCCATCCCTCACTATCCCAGAAAAAAACTGAGCTTGATCATCATTTTCTGTAAAAGTAAGAAGTACATCAGTTATTTTCCTTTGGCTGGATCTTGATTCAGATTAGTCTGAGTTGTGTTGCCCTGGAGTGCAGTTTACTCTCTGCTGCCTCATTGTGTGAAAGGTATCAATACGGCTTGATGGGTGTGAATGTGGGTAAGTGATGTGTAGTGTCTAAGTATGGGTGTGTTTGAGTACAAAGGTCTATTATAGTGCTGTTCTGTATGATGTGTTAAGTTTAAGTCTCCTTTTATGCAGCAAATGATGCCACGGAGCTGCAGCCTCTTTGATGGACGTGTGGCTGCGCTGTGCAGGGAGGAGACTACCTACTGTTCACTGAACTCAAGGAGCCTTTTCAACAGTTAGATGTAAATATAATGTATCTTATCATTTTCAGTTGAACACGTTACTTACACAGAGGAAGCGGTTTAATTATGAAAACTGTGTACCATGTTTACATTTGTATTAAACACACATGCTTTACAGCTCACTGAATTGAATGTAAATATATCCCTCATGATATTGGAAAACAATACATACTGTATTTATTTTCTAAACAAGTGAATTGTGTGGTTTTCTTTTCATTGTGGCTTTTTCAGAAAAAATCTCCAAACCAGGTACAGTGGGGCAAAAAAGTATTTAGTCAGCCACCAATTGTGCAAGTTCTCCCATTTAAAAAGATGAGAGAGGCCTGTAATTTTTATCATAGGTATACCTCAACTATGAGAGACAGAATGAGAAAAAAAAATCCAGGAAATCACATTGTAGGATTTTTAAAGAATTTATTTTCAAATGATTGTGGAAAATAAGTATTTGGTCAATAACAAAAGTTCATCTCAATACTTTGTTATATACCCTTTGTTGGCAATGACAGAGGTCAAACGTTTTCTGTAAGTCTTCACAAGGTTTTCACACACTGTTGCTGGTATTTTGGCCCATTCCTCCATGCAGATCTCCTCTAAAGCAGTGATGTTTTGGGGCTGTCGCTGGGCAACACGGACTTTCAACTCCCTCCAAAGATTTACTATGGGGTTGAGATCTGGAGACTGGCTAGCCCACTCCAGGACCTTGAAATGCTTCTTACGAAGCCACTCCTTCGTTGCCCTGGCGGTGTGTTTGGGATCATTGTCATGCTGAAAGACCCAGCCACGCATCATCTTCAGTGCCCTTGCTGATGGAAGGAGGTTCTCACTCAAAATCTCACGATACATGGCCCCATTCATTCTTTCCTTTACACGGATCAGTCGTCCTGGTCCCTTTGCAGAAAAACAGCCCCAAAGCATGATGTTTCCACCCCCATGCTTCACAGTAGGTATGGTGTTCTTTGGAAGCAACTCTGCATTCTTTCTCCTCCAAACACGACGAGTTGAGTTTTTACCAAAAAGTTCTATTTTGGTTTCATCTGACCATATGACATTCTCCCAATCCTCTTCTGGATCATCCAAATGCCCTCTAGCAAACTTCAGACGGGCCTGGACATGTACTGGCTTAAGCAGGGGGACACGTCTGGAACTGCAGGATTGAAGTCCCTGGCGGCGTAGTGTGTTACTGATGGTAGCTTCTGTTACTTTGGTCCCAGCTCTCTGCAGGTCATTCACTAGGTCCCCCCGTGTGGGTCTGGGATTTTTGCTCACCTTTTTTGTGATCATTTTGACCCCACGGGGTGAGATCTTGCGTGGAGCCCCAGATCGAGGGAGATTAGCAGTGGTCTTGTATGTCTTCCATTTTCTAATAATTGCTCCCACAGTTGATTTCTTCACACCAAGCTGCTTACCTATTGCAGATTCAGTTTTCCCAGCCTGGTGCAGGTCTACAATTTTGTCTCTGGTCTCCTTTGACAGCTCTTTGGTCTTGGCCATAGTGGAGTTTGGAGTATGACTGTTTGAGGTTGTGGACAGGTGTCTTTTATACTGATAACGAGTTCAAAAAGGTGCCATTAATACAGGTAACGAGTGGAGGACAGAGGAGCCTCTTAAAGAAGAAGTTACAGGTCTGTGAGAGCCAGAAATCTTGCTTGTTTGTAGGTGACCAAATACTTATTTTACCGAGGAATTTACCAATTAATTCATTAAAAATCCTACAATGTGATTTCCTGGATTTTGTTTTCTCATTCTGTCTCTCATAGTTGAAGTGTACCTATGATAAAAATTACAGGCCTCTCTCATCTTTTTAAATGGGAGAACTTGCACAATTGGTGGCTGACTAAATACTTTTTGCCCCACTGTATCAGACCTACAAAAAAAAGGTCCACTAAGTTCAAAGGTGAACTAAAACCTCAAAGGGAGTAAAGGGTCAGCTCATATTAAGACATTTGATACTGTAAAGGTAAAGAGCACATCAACACTTTCCTCACAGTGAACTAAATGAACCATTAGTCTTTAAAACACATCTAATTCATAGCTACATTCTTATGATATTTTGACAAATCAACACAAACACATGGACAGAATTCATCTTTTATTTTGTATGAAATAATGTCAGGCACACACCTCACGTTAACAAATTCAGAGAGGGCAGCACACACTCCTGGAGGGGAAATTATGACAGTATTCAAAGTCCATGAATTGGGTAAAAAAGGTGTATGGGAGTGTACAAGTCTTTGACAGAGGTGTGTGTCATGGCTCCTGTGTGCCACTAACCCTTTCCTTTACTACTGTATATTAACCAGCGTGTGTGTATGAAGAGTGTGACGGGATCTAGGGGCAGGGAGTCAATGCAGCCATGAGGAGCTCCATCTTGTACACAAAGTTCCGGCCCTCCATCTTGCTCCAGTGGACCTCTTTGCTGGGCCCTCGGAGGTGGCTCCACTTGGCGTCCTGGATGACGTCGCTCTTGGGCAGCTCTTTGGTCTGGCTGCGAGGGAACTGGACCAACACTTTGCAGCCGCTCTCTGGGCCGTTACGCACTGAATAGACAAACAGACGCACGTAAAATGTTAATCCACGCATACTTGGTCAGGTGAGATAATGAGGAAGTTCGGTTTCACTTTTTAAACCGTCCTGGGACACTGTCATAGATAACAATCATTCTTGATGTTTATGTAGCACAAGAGTTCTTTTGTGGTGAGGTGAATCTCTCATAATGATCCCTCAACTTGTTTCATCCTGTCAGCCTCAGCTCAGAGTGGAGACTGGGTGTGGCCTGGTTGCCTTAAGCAAGAGCATTGCATGAGTTGCTTCACTGGCTCAGGGAAAAGGGAAAGTTGAGCTTTTTGGTTCAAAATGCAACAGGTCTCAACAGGGCTGCATTGAATTCTGGTCAATTGCAGCTAATTGTGATTGCCATTTTTTGTCATGCATTTCTTCCCCTGTGACTGTTTAATGTCATCACATTTAAGTTTTTTAAATCTATCTTCTTGTTCGGTTCAGAGATACCGACACGAAAGTCCAATAAAACTGATAGGTCAACGTTATTAAGCTATCAAGCTAGTTAGTTCAGCTGGATCTCTGGCAAGTTATCAAGGCTTCACCCGTTAGATGATTTAAACAAATCAGAATAGATTTTCTTCAGAGAGAGGTAAACTTCCTATGAGGATGTCACAAGGTGAGAGGCAAAAAGTCGCCTCCATATCTACGCCATCGGAGCGCAGCTTCCCTATGGCCGGCATCATCAAGAATCCTTACCGGAGCTTCTGCTGTTTATACCGCTGGCAGGCGGACCGCTCCGTCCATGCGCTGCGACTAATGCACTTTCTACGTGTACCATTTAATTTATATTTCAAAGGTTCATTACTACAGTTTACCATGCCTTTGAAACTGACACCATTTTGTGAGAAAAAATAAATCGATAATATTAATAATCATAATAAGTTAGATACGTGCACCGATTAGTCGACTTATCGCCTGAATTGACGACTATTAATCGACCAGAAGAATCTTTAGTCGAGGTCCACCCTACTCGTCTCACCTGAGATGGCGTACTCTCCGTTGGGAGAGGCGACGGTGACAGCCGAGGCGTTCCCAATGCTCTCCACTGGGCCCAGGCCCACGTGGTTACTGAAGCTGAGGACGTGCCAGCCCATCACTTTGGCCAGCTGCTGGACGGCATGCACCTGATGCTGCGACATCTGGCAACACACAACATGTCAGTGAGAGGACGGACTACAGTCCTGCATTCCAGACCTAATAAAGTCAAAGTATGCATGTATAATTAACAGAAGAGGGAAATGGTAATAGAATCAATCAAATGTGTTATACTATATGGTGTTTCTAGATGTGATTGTAGATCAAGGTAGTGCTTCCTTTAATGCATTAATACACTACACCGCGTTCCAAATTATTATGCAAATTGGATTTAAGTGTCATAAACATTACATTTTTTGTTTTTCAATTAAACTCATGGATGGTATTGTGTCTCAGGGCTCTTTGGATCATTGAAATCTATCTCAGACACCTATGATAAATAGTTTGCCAGGTGAGCCCAATTAAAGGAAAACTACTTAAGAAGGACGTTCCACGTTATTAAGCAGGCCACAGGTTTCAAGCAATATGGGAAAGAAAAAGGATCTCTCTGCTGCCGAAAAGCGTCAAATAGTGCAATACATTGGACAACTTATGAAAACATTACATATTTCACCAAAACTTAAGCGTGATCATCATACTGTGAGGAGATTTGTGACCGATTCAGAGCACAGGCGGGTTCGTGCAGATAAAGGCATAATGAGGAAGGTTTCTGCCAGACAAATTCATCGGATTAGGAGAGCAGCTGCTAAAAAGCCATTACAAAGCAGCAAACAGGCATTTGAAGCCGCTGGTGCCTCTGGAGTCCCGCGAACCTCAAGGTGTAGGATCCTCCAGAGGTTTGCAGTTGTGCATGACCCTAATATTCGGCCACCCCTAAACAATGCCCACAAGCAGAAACGGTTGCTGTGGGCTCAGAAATACATGAAGACTAACAGTTGAGTGTCGTGCAACCCTGGGTGGTCCAGATGGATGGAGTAGTGGATGGCTGCGACATCAGCAAGGAGGTGGCGGAGTCATGTTTTGGGCCGGGATCATAGGGAGAGCTGGTAGGCCCCTTTAGGGTCCCTGAAGGTGTGAAAATGACCGTCGGCAAAGTATATAGAGTTTCTCACTGACCACTCTCTTCCGTGGTACAAAAAGAAGAACCGTGCTTTCCGTAGTCAAATCATCTTGATGCATGACAATGCACCATCTCATGCTGCAAAGAATACCTCTGTGTCATTGGCTGCTATGGGCATAAAAGGAGAGAAACTGGTGTGGCCCCCATCTTCCCCTGACCTCAACCCTATTGAGAACCTTAGAGCATCCAAGGCAAAAGATCTATGAGGGTGGGAGTTCACATCAAAACAGCAGCTCTGGGAGGCTATTCTGACAACCTGCACAGAAATTCAACCAGAAACTCTCCAAAAACTCACAAGTTCAATGGATGTAAGAATAGTGAAGGTGATATCAAAGGAGGGGTCCTATGTTAACGTGTAACTTGGCCTGTTAACATGTTTTTGATTGAAATAGATTTTGATTTCAGTAAATATGACCTCCTAATGCTGCAAATTCAACAAATGACCATTTTTAGTTCTTTACAACCTATAAAATGTTTTGAAACTCTGTAGTGCATAATCATTAGGAACAGTGCAATTTGAGCTTTTTAAGAATACTGTAATCATTGGGAAGTGTGTTCAATAAAATTAGAATTATACTCTAACGGTTGATGACCTGAAAATTATACTGATTATCATTTGCATCGACTATTTAGGAAAATCTGAGAAAGATATCACTTGCATAATAATTTGGAACGCAGTGTATATAGCGCAGTTTTCCTGAGAGAACTCTCAATTTTACAATATCTCTAAAAGTCAGCCCTGTTTTGAACTTTGTGATGATGCATTTATCCTACACAAGAGGCTTTTTAAAAAGTTTATTTAGCTGTAGTTGAGAAAATTAAGGAGATCATTCACAACAAATAAAGAAACTAAAGCTGTCAGATAAATGTAGGGGAGGTCAAAGTACTTCCCCTCTGAGGTGTGATGGAGAAGATAAGGTTGCATAAAACCAAAATACTGTAATAGATTACAGTAGCTAGAATTTTCCTAAAGGGGTTTGCAACCAGCTGAGAAACATTAGAATGGGAGGTATTCAAATAAACATATGTGCAAATGTTTAACTTCCCTCCATGTTGCCAGATCCCAGAAGTATCTGTAGCTCAAACAAAAGCACTAGACCCAGCAGCAGGACGACCTGAAAACCAACTTGTGCGGAGCTCTGTGTTCTGGCAAAATGAACATTCATTTACTTCTGTATGCACCACACACACGCACGCACACACACGTATGAGGGAACTGAGATACCTGTGAGAGGAGGAAGTCCTGCAGTTCCTGTTCCTGGTGTGACAGTGTGACCACCCGTCCGTCTCTGTGCACCACCCTGATCTGCTCCACTCCAATGTTCAGCTGCAGCTGGATGGACCTACACACACACACACAAACACACAGACAGACAGACAGACAGAGACACACAAACACACACACACACACACACACACACACACACACACACACACACACACACACACACACACACACACACACACACACACACACACACACACACACACACACACACACACACACACACACACACACACACACACACACACACTTTGAGCTGCACTGGTCAGACACTTGGCCGGTGAGGATTCAACATTTGAGCTAAATATTGAGGAATGCTTTTGACTTTTTGTTTCATGTATTTGTGTTTCAGTACTTCTCCCCCATGCATTAAAAATAACAGCAGTCCACCAACAAATAAAGTGATTCAATTCTTTGTGGAAAAAAAGAGAAATTCAAGGATATTGTATCCGCTTAAAAACATTCATGATATGCATCCCTAAAAAAAGATCGGTTCCTAAACAGGAGGCAGCTTTTCGAGTGACGTACACTGCCCGGCCAAAAAAACGGTCACACACTCTAATATTGTTGGACCGCCTTTAGCTTTGATTACGGCACGCATTCGCTGTGGCATCGTTTCCACAAGCTTCTGCAATGTCACAACTTTTATTTCTGTCTTGCATGAATTTTTCGCCAAGATCTTGTATTGATGACGCGAGATTCGGACCACTGTGCAAAGTCTTCTCCAGCACATCCCAAAGATTCTCAATGGGGTTCAGGTCTGGACTCTGTGGGGGCCAATCCATGTGTGAAAATGACGTCTCATGCTCCCTGAACCACTCTTTCACAATCTGAGCCCGATGGACCCTGGCATCTTGGAACAGCCCGTGCCATCAGGAGGAACAAATCCATTGATGGAATAACCTGGTCCTTCAGTATATTCAGGTAGTCAGCTGACCTCATTCTTTGGGCACGTTGCTGAACCTAGACCAGACCCACTGCAGCATCCCCAGATCATAGCACTGCACCCACAGGTTTGTAGAGTAGGCACTAGGCATGATGGGTGCATCACTTCAGCCACCTCTCTTCTTCCCTTGATGTGTCCATCAGTCTGGAACAGGGTGAATCTGGACTCATCAGTCCACATGACCTTCTTCCATTGCTCCAGAGTCCAATCTTTACGCTCCCTAGCAAATTGAATCCATTTTTTCCGATTAGCCTCACTGACAAGTGCTTTTCTTACGGCTACACAGCTGTTTAGTCCCAATCCCTCGAGTTCCCTTCGCATTGTGTGTGTAGAAATGCTCTTACTTTCACTATTAAACATAGCCGTGAGTTCTACTGTCGTTTTTCTACAATTGTATTCCACCAAACGTTTAAGTGATCGCCGATCACGATCATTGAAGATTTGTTTCCGACCACATTCCTTCCTGGAAGACGATGTTTCCCCACTGTCCTTCCAGTTTTTAATAATGTGTTGGACAGTTCTTAACCTGATGTTAGTAGTTTCAGCAATCTCTTAGATGTTTTCTCTGCTTGATGCGTGCCAATAATGTGACCCTTCTGAAACAGATTAACGTCTTTTCCACGACCACAGGATATGTCTTTCCACATGACTGTTTAACAAATGAGAAGCTACTCACTGCATCAGTTAGGGTTGATAACTTGTTGCCAGCAGAAACATAATCCCCCATGCAGTAATTATTCAATGAGAGGCTCTTACGTATTTGCTTAGTTAAATCTGGGTGGTGAGCTTTTTTTGGCCGGGTAGTGTATTTCTATTATGTTGCCAGCGGCAAACACCTTCCTGCTCAGGTTCTTCCTCTATCCTTCCTCCCTCTCATCCACTTACTTGCAGATCTGTTCGTAGCCCTGAGAGGTGATGAGCACCTTGACGCTGGACTCGTACACATCGTTGATGTTGGACCAGTGAGCCTGGATCTGGGGGTCTTCTATGCGGCTGGCCAGGCTGTCGATGGTCCGCGCCGTCCTGATGGTCACAAACATTTACACAAATTTAAATAACGGGCTAAAAAATAAAGCTTATACAGGACGTCACTCAGCATTTTAAAACCAACAGTTCTTAGCTTGTTCATATACTGTTTTGTCCTGAGTTTAAATTACGATGAGCGAAAGACAAAGTGCACCATCTACTGGCCAAACGTGGAAATCGTAAGGGAGTTTCATATAGATATATATATATTAGTGATGCGCGGGTTAAGGATTTTTAACCCCCGCACCAACCCAACCCATCGTGACAGCCAATCCGCACCGCCCGACCCGCAAAATTACGCTCTGATTTTTTAACCCAACCCGACCCAACCCGCGAAAATGGGAGAAGAAAAAAAAAAAGATACCAGTGAGTTTACGTCGTGATTTGCCAAACGGTAGGCCTATTGACGAGGGGTTTTGCTCACAATTATGAGGAGATGCACGGCAGGCTATTATTTTCGCTAAACAAATGATTGACAGGAGGCATAGCTCGCAGCTTGCTGCTGCCTTCTGACGTGCTGCCTGTGTGCGGTGCATGAGACGGAGCGGGAAGAGAGGGAGAAAACCCCATTTTATCCTTACACAAAAGACAAGCATATGAACGGATACATATAACTATAATAGCTGGAATAATTGCGATTTTTACCCGACCCGCCCGCTACCCGCATTTTCCACGGAAAAAACAACCCGGCCCGCCCGACCCGCGGACCCACGGGTTTTGGGCCAGCCCGCGCATCACTAATATATATCTATATCTACATATATATATATATATATCTATATGTAGATATAGATATATATATATATGTAGATATATATATATATATATATATATATCTATATCTACATATATATATATATAGATATACACATATCTCTCTCTTTATATATATATATCTTAATTATTCTTTTTATATTTAATGTTTCCATTTTTAATAGGGGTTTACAATCAATAATATGCTATATATGTTATAGTCTGAATTCTACCTGCGTTTGAAGTACATTTGAATACCTGTACATACATCTGTATTTTTCCTTCAAAATGTTATTTTTTAATAAATTGCACGAATGGTAAACTTTCTGTAAGTAACATACTGCAATTACACTGTAAATTAAGCATCATTTCTTTAACAAAAGAAAGAAAATAACAGCTGGTAAGATTAAAGCTACCTGCTCCGTAGGAAGATGTGTTTGGCCTGTTTGATGATCTTCTCCAGAAGGCCCTCATTCTGCTGCAGGTTAGAGATCTCAGCTTTGTCGTAGGCCAGGGGCCCCGCGAGGCGCATGCGTTTGTGGCCAAAGGGGGCGCTGGCAGGATGAGGCATCACCACAGAGCTCAGCTGCTGCTTGTGGAACTGTACAAGAGGAGACGTCGTTAATTCAGAGAATTGGTTCAAATGTAAGCAGTTAAAAGAAATAAAAGACTGGTGCTCGTGGTAGTTTTTCTAGATATATTTAGGGCAGTATTTTTCCTGGTTTGAATGTTTTGCAGGATGTATCTTACCATGACCAAAAATTGCGCAGAAAAATGAGCAGAAAAAGAATGTGGTGTTTTTGTTTGTTTAACTTTCCTAACAGGACAATAAAGACTGAACTGAAGTTAAACTGTTGACTAAGTTCACTTACAATTTCATTTTTTTTGAACAATTGTGAACAAAAGATGATATGCCCCAGATATTTTGCAGTTAAAAACACATGTATCACTACTCTCAGGTGGACAAAGTACAGAATGGTCAAATTGTTTCAAAATGTCTTTTGGAATCTCCCCGGCTCCATTCTTGTTATTTATCGACTAACATCACTGCTGAATCAATATATGTGATTTGAACACAGCTTTACATGCAGGGTGGCTTCAGTGTCTCACCTCTCTCATCATCTGATGCAGATTGTGTTCCAGTACGTAAAGGTGGTCGTCTGGTTTGGGTTTCTCTGGAGATGCTCGATGGTTCTTCTTCTCCCCCGTGGAGTGGCAGAGTGAGATGGACAGCTGCAGTCCTATAGAGGAACAAACAGTAGATTTGTTTTATGCCCCTATACAGAGAGGAAACAGGCTCCAGACACACAGATGGCAAAATGTTATTCTGTCTATTGTCCCCTTTTCACTATGGGTCCTAATGTAGAAATAATACAACATAGCACAGGCCTATAGTGATACACTTCAGTGTTTTACAGGCGACAAACAGTGATGTTCTTGTGAAAACGTCAAACAAAACATGTCCTCAGCGTTGTGACCTGGGAAGGGCTGTGAGATGATCTGATTCTTCACAACGATGTGAGGGATCTGGGATTTAATCTGGACGGCTTCTCTCGACAGCTGGGCGAAGATCTCCTTACACAGCAAAACGTTCTGAGCCGCCTCGAGCTTCACATGCCACTGCTGGGTGCCTGGGTTCAGAGGAGCAAATGAAAAAGATGGAGAAGAGATGAGCGCAGGACAAAAAGAGTTTAGGTGATGAGGGAATATGCGGGATGAAGAGAAAAAGAGAGCAAGACAATCCCAGAAATAACATTAATGCTTTCAATGATTTGCAACTCTGGGTTGGGATTGAACCATACCTGCTTTGGTTTTTGGAGGTCTCCTGAACAGGTTGACAGTCCCCAGATCACCAATGTCTGGAGATTGTTTCTGGATGGACACCTGAAGACATAAACCGCACTTGAGTTTTACAACAACACAATTCTGGAACACATTAGACGTCACAATTAAACAAATAGAAAGAGCTTTAGCTGGACTACAGGAAATCCACCAAATCGCTCTGCATTACTAACTCTGATGTTCACAGGTGCTTCAAGAAATCTCATTCGTTTTCCTGTTTATTTTCCTCTCATGAGTTGAGTGAGTGAGAAATGTGTTATCAATGAGCTCCAGATGCTAATCACTGCTTGCAAAGTCAAATCCACACAGATGTTTCCTTGTTACCTCTCATGGAAAAAACATGAGTTGTGTTTTTTATTTTTACCTTGATATAAGCAGATCCTTCCAAATCACTGGGGATCTGCACATCTAGGGGGCAGTAGTCCTCCGGGGTCTTTTTGTCCAGATCAATATCTGTGTTCTTGATCACCTCAAACGTGCCGTGGTGAGGAAAAAGGGAACCTGCATGGGTAAATATTCAAAACATTTCATTTTACATTCTGTTCTTGTTTATCTTATTCTGTTTACATGTGTATAGACTCCTGGTATTTACTTGGTCACTTACAACATTATCTGCGTTATTTAGGTTATTGTATTTATTTATTTTCTGACATGTTAATAGTTCACTTCATCTGCATTTCTTGCACAGTGGTCTTGCACTATTTATTCTATTCTGTTTTTTCTTGCACTATTTTATTGTTTTTTTAATGTGTTTTATTGTTTTGGCTCTTATATAGACTATGTTGCATTGCTGGAGGAGCCTGGGACTTCAGACTTGTATTTCCATATCTACACTGTAGCTACTGTGCATATGACAATAAAGCCTTTGAGTCTTTGAACAAGCCCTTAGAAGTCTATATCAGAGGTGTTCTCACCTGCGCTGCGGTAGCTCAGGTCTCCCAGGATCTTGTCTCCCACCTTGCGTAGTTTCCACTGGGAGCGGAGGCGTAGAAGCTCCGAGTTGAAGTCCCTCTGCCTCCTGTTCTCTTGGTTCTCTGCTACTGACTTACTGAGCTTCTCTGCTCCCTTCAGGAGGAGCTGTGCTGCTGTGCCCAATAACTTCTTTTTACTGATCAGCTGGAAGACTTGAGGGGTCTGCACAAGGCAAAAAATGCTGTTATGCATTGAAAGTATTTATGTCAAATGTTTTATATTTTCGCTCTTATCAGCAGTGCTATTTATCAATCTAGATTGTTTTGGTGTGAGAACTAAACTACACAAATGTAATGTATTCTCAGAAATCATGACCGGATTACTCAATTACTTGTGTTTTTCTTCACTACATGCACCAAAACATTGTTAAGAATTACGCGTGCAAAAATATATACTTTGGATTTTGGGGTGGACTGCAGCTGTAAAGGACAGCAGTGATTATGATATTCCTCAGTTTACCTTGTTAGCTGCTGGATCCTGAGACACTGGGTCTAAAGCCATGTACTTTTTCTCCTTCACCACACTGAGCACGTCGTGGAGCACACACATCTCCGTCAGGGCGCTGCGCAGGTTGTTACGCACAGAGTCCCAGGGCCAAAGAGACGGCTGGAACTTCACTGTTCCTGTTGGAGAAAAACACAAATCAGGTTTTATTCTAAAACACAATCCCAGGTTGAAGCTTATTGTATATATATATAAAAGAAATCACTGAATTGACAACATCTCTAATGCAATGTTTATCTCATGTTTTCCTTTAAATGTCCTTTATATGTTACCTTCCTCTTCCTCTGTCTCCTGCTTGTTCCACTCTCGGTCCCTGGTTTCGCCTTCGACCCCATCCTCCTCGGAGTCAGATCCCTGGCTGAAGTCAATTCTTTGTGCCAACTTTGCCAGGTTCTGGGACATGGAGAGAGGAGGGACATATGTTTCTGTTCCATCAAGGGCCACTTCCTGCACCTGCTTCTCACAGGTAGACTCGATGCTGACCCTCACTGCTGAACCTCCAGACATGATGACTAGGCTGATACAAGGGAGACAAGCAGAGAGGTCAATCATCAAACTGTCAGAGGCACCTGTAGAGAACAGGACATGTAGGACATTCAGCCGAGTGGATTACTGCATTTGAAATTTTCTAAAGCCAGTCTGAAAAGAGATGACTTAATAAAAATGAACTTCATAAATGTTTACTGTCATGTTCAGACAAGGCTGATAGCCACTTAGGCATTTTAATACTTGGATGATTTCCTTGTCCGAGTGGTGAAATGTAACTAAGTACATTTACTCAAGTACTCTTAATGACACATTTGAGATACGTGTACTTAACTTGAATATGTTCCTCTTGTGCATCGCTATGTCAGAGAATGTTCTACTTTTTACTGCACTACTTTTTTCTGTAAGGATTTTAATGTTTCGAATGCAGTATGACATTGTACATATAGTGCTGTATTTTTACAGTTCTGTTTACTTATTAGGGTTATTTCTAAATAATCAAATAGCTGTATAAATAACGTACCAATTGTTGCTAGCTAACAGCATTCAATTGTGTATTTCAGATTCTAGCTAGCAAAGCTTGCTAGCGTTAGCCACTTGCTAATCTTAATGGACAAATGTAAGAACGAGATCTCAAAAGCAGTCATAAGAATGACAACATTATTCGTGTAATTCTTACCTATAGCATGCACCGGTCACAAGTACATAAAGGTATTTCACTCGAGTGGAATATTATTTCCAGTACAGATATGAATGGTTTATTCTTCACTCTCCACACACACAACCAACTGCAGTGCACTCTGCTGCCCCCTAGCGTTACGCCAATGGGTATATGGCGGGCTGCAAACCAACGGTTAAAGCTGCATGCTGCCACCTTCTGTACCGGAGTGTGTACCTGCAAGACTGAAAGACAATTTCTTTAATTCATTCAATTAAAGAAGGGGGGAAAAGTGGCTGTATTCTAGGAATTAATCCTGTATTGGTCAAATATTCAATTATAGTACATGTCTCACTCCCTCCCTACAGTTACAAATCTCAAATTTTTCTGAATCAGATTTGTATGGTTATAACAACTTAACAGTTTAGGTACTTTATGAAACATATGTTCATGTCGTATCACGTTTTGATGAAAACAATCAGCAGTGTAATGTAATAGGGGTAGGTTTAATTGTTACAGACGCAAACATTGCGGATAGGAACGATGTTCAGTCTGTTAGGTACCAACGGAACGTGTAAGGCGGGCGGTTTAAACTACCGGATGTGACGTTATTTAGGACAATAACTCCCTGTTTGTTTGGGTTGGCATGGCTTTCTGCTGATAAAACAATAGATACGACATGGATTTGTGCTCCTGTCGGAGCTTTCTTGGGTATTTTCCTAAAGAATGCTCAATGTAAACCTACCCTTAAATAACTGTTGATTAAATCATGCTGTTGGTTGATGCCTTCAACAACGTGCTAACTAGCCAATAACAACTCCCATGGCTAACGGAGATGCTACCTGTTGTTAGCTTTGTAGGGAATGTCTAATAGTACATTTAAAAGAAAATGAAGAGGAAAGTGGTTAAATTAAGACTCAGCCCGAACGAAGAGGCTCGGATAATACGAGAAGAGCACGAGAGGAGGAGGAAGCTGCGGATTCAGCAGGTAAGGCCATGCTGTGGAACTTTACTCAAACAGACTGCAGAAAAGGCAGACATCTGAAAACCCGAAGAGGACAAAGAAACACTGTACAGAAATAATTACTGCTTTAAGAAAGTGAATATGTAATGTTGGTTAGTGAGATACTAAGTGAATTACATATAATTAAACTAGTAACCCTTTACTATGTTTGAGTCATATTTACATGGTGAATCAGGAAGTTAAACGTTAATTTTCCCTATATCATGTAGTTAACACAATTTCAGGCAAAAAAGTAAGTTTGAATTAACAAAAGACTGCACTGACGAGTAGTCTGGACATTTTATTTCATAAAGGATGTGTAAATAAGTCTGACCTGGTATATTAAAGGTTCACCTCAGACTCAATGTTAGTCACTACTGCACTATGTAACTTTTTGGCATAGTTTGAATGTATTTATCTTCAGTCTAATAGCCACCAACGGTAATCAACTCCAAATGTGTGTGAAAATGAATCCAATAAGGGACTTTGACCCATGGCTTCATAGAAAGCCACCTTTTTAGTATTGTGCTTTCCTAAATGTCACTTCCAAACATTCAGAAATCTGAGCGACAGGTGATAAATGAAATGGTTCTTAAACGTCAGACTGGGCATGTATTCATATTTTGCATTGACTTCCAGGTGCGGGAGCAGCAGCGGTATATCTCGCTACAGATCCGCAGAGAGGTTGAGCGGAGACGCCAGCATGAGCTGGAGCAGCTGGAGAAGGATCTGAGGGAGGACTGGGAGCAACAGCAGAGGGAAAAATGTCACACACTGCAGAGATTATACCAGGAGAGCCTCCAGCTGCTCGGTCAGGGACACAGGAGTGCAAAAGAAAATGTAAGATTACAAAAGCTATACCCTGTCTTCAATAACTAGATCTTCTGTTGCGGATGTGAACACAATACACGCTTTGAAGCTAAAACTGACCTTTCAAATTTAGTCACTGTTTAGTTTGTTGACACTGAACCTGAGATTATCACCAGGACGAGGAACAGATGAAACCATATTGTGATCGAGTCCATCACATGAAGATGAATGTGTTTTCCGAATCATTTAATATTTCTTTGGTAATTTTAATTTTTTCTAAGGAACCCGACTTAGAAGCCATAACTCAGAGGGAGGAGGAAAATAACGTCAAGGCAGAGGAGCGTTACCGGGAAGCCCTGAAGGAGCTCAAAACACAGAGGCTTAAAGACCATGAGGGGCAAAGCCGGTGAGCAGCAAAGATAATTGCTCGAAAAACATTTTCATTAATTTTTATCAAAATTAACTGAACAACAAGTTTATTCATTTGTTTATATGTAGATCCACCATGGCCAGGAAGAAGGCACTTCAGACAGAAAAGGAAAGATCAGCAAAAGTGGCCAGTCTCCCTAAGCCTCCCCCACACCCAATTCAGGTGATCTCCCCATCATGAGTAGCACGGAATTCTTGTTGGCCTGATAATACACCTGGATTTACAAGCTGACCAGTGAAGTGAACAGCCTTGCAAATTTTACAAAATAAAAACGCATACCTTTCATGTTGCACAGGTGCTTGTTGTAGTCATGGTAACATTGTCTTTTTGTTCAAGCAGAACATTGATTTCAAGAAGCCACATGTAGTGAAGAAATCTGATGTGAGTGCTTTCGCAGCCACGCATTATCACATGCCTGAAAGCGCAGTGGACCGTGAGGCAGAGACAGAGCAGGTAGGCCCTCTGATTATTGTATGGACACAACCCCATGCTTTGTTTCTCCCTCTCCTGTGTGTGATGTCTAGCCTGTACTTGTGTCATCAGCCTAGTGCCCAGGAGGGAGCTGAACTGGAGGGGCGGAGGCTGCAGGATTTAAAGGAGGAGGAAATGAGGAGGCGAGAGGAGCAGCTTGAGAAGGCTCGTCTCAGAGGGAAGCAGGCTCTGAGGAGGGAACATCTGGTGCAGGTAAAACTCACAGATACACGGCAACATTGTTCACATGTGTCTGACAAATGATATGCTCCAAAGCTACTTGCCATCACTGTGGTGAAGACACTGTTGACTGACAGCGGGACAACGTCATAGTAGAAAGATAGACTTCTTATGTAAAGACTATATCACTTTTTTTTACCTGCTATGCCAGTTTTGATAAAACACCTTGCATTTCCCCCCTGTGGGACTGATTAAGGCATACTATATCTGAATAATTGACACATTAAAACATAGACACGTGTGTTGTGTGTCCAAAAATCCCTGTAAAAAAAAAAAAGTCCCTCATTAAATTATCTGTACTATAATAAAACCTTATATCAGGTGACTTGTAACTTCTAAAAAGAGACAATGGGTGAATAAGTGATTATATATATATATTATTGTTATGGCATTTTTCTCTTTAGGATCGTGAGCGCTTGCTTGTTGAACTGGAGCACATGCAGCAGACAGACCTGCTGAGGAGGAGGCAGCAGGTGTTCCAGATGCCTGCTCAGATCTTCCAGCCTCTCTATAAGAGACAGGAGACAGCAGAGGACTACCAGAGGGACATGGAATTTGCCTTTGAGGACATGTACACAGGAGAGAGGAGTAAGGACTGTTGAGTCGTGTAGTATTTTGTTCTGAATGTGTTTTATAACAAAACCTTTTCTGACCTCGAAATGACATTCCAGTTAGACTTAGAAGTGAATATTTAAAAGCAAAATACCTTATTTTAACTTGGTGTAGACTAAGTAAAACTCCCCAAAACCTTCTTTGATAGTCTTTCCACTGCTCAAATAATTACAAACTCCGGAATGAGAGCTGAGAATAAATAGGCAACGTGTATAAAAAAGAAAAACCATGTAACATTTATTCTATATACAAACCCTGGTTTCCGGCCCAAGAAGGATACGTTTTTAAAAAATAGTACTTATATAAAAGCTATTTTAAAAACCTACTTCAAGCCAATTGTAACAAATAAAAAAAACAAGTAGAATATTTATTCAAAATCTACATATGTGAGAAACAGTCAAATATAAGAAAATATGGCAAATACTATATTCAAAGTGGAGAGCAGTGCAGATGTAGCCGTGATAGAGGTAGTTATTGATCCCCGTAGGGAAAATCAGATTCTTTAGCAGCATCAGAATAACACAGGAACAGAGATGGTACACATGAGAATACACACGGGTCATAAGAATACAAATAAAATAAGCATGGTGGGAGTCAGCATAACTTTTTACTTATTAATCGAACTTCTTTAAAGATTGACTGTTTGTGACAGCAGAGGTTAAAGGAGACCTGGTGGTGCAGCTGGTTCCCGAGCCTCTGCCGGCTCTGTCCACAGACAGCCGGGACCAAGAGCTGGACGTCACACTGGATGAAATCCCCCCCAAAGGAGCAGGAACCACACAATATGACACCGAGCAAGAAGATGGAAGCACGGAGCAGGAAACATCTGTTCAAGGTAGAGAATAGCAGACACATGCTACCTAAAATCACAGGTTTTGTTGGGTTTCAGCGTTACTTTTTGGGATTTATACAGAATCGCTACATGTGATGTCCTTGAAACAAATCATTATCAAGCCATAACTTAATTGATGTGTTTTACTTGCAGTGGAGCCCTCTAAGCCTGCTCCCAGACGGGCATTAAGGAAACTCTTGGATCGTATCAGGAACCAGAGGAACCATTGGGCTGAGCAGAACACTCCTGCAGCCGAATCCCCAACCTCAATCACTGATCAGATCCCAGAGCGGGACACCACCATCGACACGGGCTCTCTGAGCAGCGAGGAGAAACACCACCTGGAGCCTGCCCAACCCCCACCAGGTAGCTCATACTCTCTTTGACACTGTAATGAAATCAATTCGATATTGAGAGTATTGAGAAGTTTCTTCTTCTTTTTGACTCTCTGTTCACCCTGTTTTTATATTATTATTCTGTATAGAATCATATTATGCCTGTAGTCAGATAACCTAATCCAAATATACTGTTTACTCAACTTTTGTAACAAGAAAATACTTGTGATTTAAGCCCAGAATCCCCATATTATCTAAAGCATTGACCTTTGTGCATCAGGAACTACAACAGTATCCAAGTTCACAAAGTGAAGCCATTACGTTTTTTTCTAGCAATTTTATGACTCACAAATCTCAGAGAATGATACTGTTTATTTATTCTTCTAAATTTGAATTTTCTCCCTTTAATGTACTACTTAAATCTCAGAAACTATCTACATATTTTCAATAAAATGTTAAACTTTAATCTTGGTCGTTTTTATTTTTTTCTCAGAAATGTACACTCCTTCTCTTCAACTGCCATAACAAGGATAATCTTAGAAAAATAATTATAATAAATTTCATGTTCTCCTCTATTTATTCAACCAGCGTTGGAGACAGCGGAGCCACCAGCTGCAGAAACTCTACTTCCACATGTTCTTGCTAACAGAATACAAGAGTTTGAAGAAGAACGAAAGAAAAGGGTATGTGTTGATTCCCATTTATGATACAGAGCAGGAACTATTTTCATTCACTGTACACGTACATTGGAGCAGATCAACTGACAGCTTTAAATACTTGTGCTCCAAATCCAGTGGCAGTAGTTAAATCCCATCGTGGAACATATAATTGGAAATACCGGAAGGTCAGTTTCTCAATGGAAACATGCAGTTTTATTTAATGCCTACTAAAAGGCTCAATGTCCCTTGGTAATTGTCCCTTTATTGCAAGATGGCTTATTATCTTTCATCACATATAATGATAACAAATAAGTAAATTAAAAGAGGCAGAACATTGATAAGTGAGAGTTATGTCACAACAGTAATTTTACTCTGTCAGGGGTTATTCTGTATTCACTTTTTTAAGTCAGCTTCATTTGTTATCACAGAGGCCTCGTGCTTTGTCTTCTGATAGGTCAGTATCCTTTATCCAGGTGTTCCTGATTACTCAATCAGCCAGCTCCTGTCTGAAGCAGCAGTGTGGTGGCAGTCACCTCTCCTCTGCATAGCTTTAGTTTCTGCTTTGAACATGTTGTCTGTTTCAAAGACCATGGTTTGCTTGCTTTAAAGCTAGTACAACAACAATTTTCTTTAGTAAAAAAAACCCCATTAAAACTGAAGTTGCCAAGTACCTTAACTGTTTATTAAATCCCTACTTAACATTAGATATGCAGTCAGTAATTAGGGGCTCAGCGGAAACTTCTTCTGTAACATGACGGCTGTTTTTAAACGTGTTTTCCTGTTCAGGAAGAGGAGCTCGAGAGAGAGAAACAGCAGCAGGTGCTTTTGCTCCAGGATCTTGAAGAGCAGAAAGCCAAATTGGAGCAGATGCTGCGTGAGGTTCAGCAGGAGAGAGAGGATCTGAAGGCTGCTGTGACCCAGGAGGCTCCTATCAACCAACCAGAAGTACCCGTCCATGAGCAGGAACCCCCCTCTGTTGGTCCTGGGCTGCTCCCTGAGGTAGGCCTCTAAAGCATTAAAGCTAGCCCCAGTAAACCTGTTCTCATGATAGCTCTGAACTACTAATATTCCTGTCAGATTTGTTTTATCTTTTAAGATATGTGAAGTGTGGTCAGAAAAAGAACTTCAGTGATGAGTAACTGCTGCTTCTTCCCTCTTTGACAGCTGGTGCCTCCTGCAGGGGAAGATGAGCACACCAGAAGGATCAGAGAGTACCAGCAGCGACTGCTGCAGCAAAACAGGTGTGTTTAACTGAATATAAACTACATTAATTTATTAAGCCACTCACTTTCACCACTTTTCCATGCAGTTATGTTTAAAAGTAATCTCATCAGGTGACACAGTAATAAAGCTTCTGATTCGTAGTGCTATATTGACTTATCTTTATACAGTTTCGGAGAACATTATTTGGTTTGGAGGGTGTTGTGTGATTTAATTTTAAGAACCTTGAGGCACTGAGCTTTATAAATAAAACTGACGCTCTTTATTTCAGCCTTCACCAGAGGTCAGTGGAGGTGGCCCATCAGCGCCTCGAGGAATACCAGCGAGCTCTAAGGATTCGCTACAACATGACCCCCACATCTTTGCTGCCCGCTGCAGTGCCTGCAGGCCTCATTCCCCGCCCTCTGCAAGGTGTTCAGTCCGTGCATCCTCCAGCTCCTCGGCAGCTCCCTACCCCTCCTGCATTGCATGCATACATCCACGCCAGAGCACAAACCCCTGGGGAAGTTCCCACAAGAGAGTCGGACATGTTGGCTTCACATTCTCAACGTCCTAGCTCAAATATAAGCTCTGCCTCCAAGTTGGTGCCAGATGAAGTTGAATGTATTTCGAGCAATCCCAGGAACCAGAAGTTCACTGCCTGGCTGACAGACAACATCATGGAGAGAGTCACAGGGCATCTCACTGAGAGAGTGAGAGCCTCCTCAGAGCCGTCGCCTTACAAGCTGTCCACCACACATCACTGCAGCATCCCACTTCAGCCTGCCTCTGACCCAATTCAAAGCAGTAACTTGGTCATGCCCTCTGGAACAACTCTGGCTCCAGTTCTAGAAACAGTTAGGCCTGTGACTCTGCCACATTGTTCGCTACGGACCAGGTCCCTTAGCTCTACGGAGGACGACGAAATGGAGAGGCTGAGGCACGAGCTGCAGGAAGTCCAGAGGCGAGAGCTGCAGGAGGTCCCGAGACGAGAGCTGCAGGAGGTCCCGAAACGAGAGCTGCAGGAGGTCCAGAGACGAGAGGTGCAGGAGGTCCCGAGACGAGAGGTGCAGGAGGTCCCGAGACGAGAGGTGCAGGAGGTCCCGAGACGAGAGCTGCAAGAGGTCCAGAGACGAGAGCTGCAGGAGGTCCCGAGACGAGAGCTGAAGGAGGTCCAGAGGCGACGAGAGGTGCAGGAGGTCCAGAGACGAGAGGTGCAGGAGGTCCAGAGACGAGAGGTGCAGGAGGTCCAGAGACGGCTACTGGAGCAGAGGGAGGAAGTGGCGCTTCAGCAGAGGCAGCAGGAGGAGGAGAGGCGACGACAGGAAGTGGAGATGGAGCAGATGAGGCGGCAAAAGGAGACGTTGCAGGCTCTCATTCAAACTGAAGAACCAGTGAGTGACAGGACTATCACTGCTGTTGTGTTTTTGTTCAAGTACAGTAGACAAATACATTAGTTATATTTACAACAGTGTTTGTGAGGTGAGAGTAACTGACAACTTTCCTGATGCCTTATCTCCCTCACAGCCAGTCCCAGAGGCTGCCAGAGGAGTTTTGGATCCAGAGAACATCAGGCACATCCGTCTCAAGTTACTTGCCTCCCTGCTTAGAGCTATAGAAGACTCTAACGGAGGAACGTTATCCCACCTAGAAGACCCTGAGGATGAAGATGGCTTCCCCCAGCGACCGCCCTCTATCAGTGGTGACACAGGTGCGTGGCAGATCGTAGCTCTTTGCCACTTTTTCCCCAAATTCCAGATAATGTGGCCTTGTTTTTACTGTTCAGTGTTTTCTGTAGGATGTATCAAAATTCCCTCTGTGAACACATTTGAATGTGTTTTGTCCCGGTTTCTGTACCAGAATTTGTTTGCAAATAAGCATATATTTATGTGTATTTGCATATTTAATGCAAGTATTCAGTCGTGGTGTCTCCACCTCAGTCCCATGTTTCTCATTTCACTCCAACCCAGACCATTAGTCATACCACGTTTGTGTAAAACAATACTATTATTCTAAAGCAGTGACTGCTTTGGCTTTCAAATATAAATAAAAAGTCCTGCACTTTAAGTTACTATAAGTTCCTGTGGTTTCATATTGTGTAGTAATTTTTTAATGTTCTATAAAGATCTCGTGGCTCAGAGTGACACTCCTGCTGCACCAGCCCCCGCGTCTATCCCCCCTCAGTACTCCTCCCTCCTCCTCGAGCAGCAAAGCCCCCAGTGACCCGCGTCAGGCCGAGTATCATGGAGATGATGACGGAACAACATGAGCTTAGTGCTATTCAAGAAGTGGAGACATCTGTCAACACCAGCCAATCCAAAGGTCCGCTCCACCGCAGGAACACGATTCATCACACGCCAGCAACCTTCCTCCAGCTACGGAGAGTGATGCCAATTGATTGGATTGTTGATGTTTCCCCAGGGCCTGACAGGAGTGTAACGGCTCCTTCGCACTCTCTGGGCTGGGATCTGCAGGAGGACTCTGAAGCGTTGGGGGTCTCTGACAGGGCTCTGCAGACCCCCTGTTGGTCCAGCAGTGGGCAGCAGACTGCCAGCAGCCCTGAAACAAACTCCACAACATCCAGCCATGTCATCTGGAGAGAGAGGCTGCTGATAGGAGCGGGAACATCTCCAGAATCCTCCTCAGAGTCTGGTACGTAGACGGTAGATAAATAGTGATGATATGGAATTCAGAAGAAAATGTAAGTGTTTGATAGGAAGATCAAAAGGCTGAAATGAAGATCTTTCCTCTTGGTTGCAACTCTGTTTCCCAGATTCAGTCCTGAGGATAATCTCACCTCCTTCCTCGGACTCTGGGAGAGGAGCTGACTTCTCTGGTCCTGGAATCCCAAGCTGCAGATCCCCCACAGAGGTAAGCAGGCCCTGCACACTCGGACTCTCTCCTCCTCTTAGAACAAGTCATCCCCCTTCTGGCAGACCTTTACAGCAGACACTGATGTAGTGACAAAGGAATATACACACTGAAAGCTCACCTGCCTCGCCTTTCTTTTGTTATGTTACAACTAAACACTTAGACAGTTTTATAGACAGTATTAATAATAATGCTGTCTACTGTCATTTTGCAAATCCTAAAAAAATATGAATTTAATTTCACAGTTACAGTGTTTTCTGCGTTTTGAATATTCTGAGGTTCACGCGTTGGGGGTGGGGTGTGTGTGTGTGCGTGTGTGCGTGTGTGCGTGTGTGCGTGTGTGCGAGCAATGATGTGAAATTCTTAAACCAAAAAGTGTATTTATTTGAATACATTTAATGATGGTTTCTACACTTGAACTGAGCTCTGTGTGTGTGTGTGTGTGTGTGTGTGTGTGTGTGTGTGTGTGTGTGTCTTACACCAAATATAGGATTAAAGTAACTTTATTATTCAAAATAAGTAATATTAGAATCTGTCTTTAAATAACTGGACACATTGTTAAGTACTACAGTTTAACTGCTTATAGGACAAAATAACACAGGCCTTTCTGAGTAACAAGTGGGTTAAAGTACTTGTAAATTATCTAAATATTTCCAGCATGTTGGAATATAAACATATTAAGGTGTGTGTGTGTGTGTGTGTGTGTGTGTGTGTGTGTGTGTATCTTCTGTATGTTATTTTCTGAGCGATGATGTGAAATAACACAACCAGAATTGTATTTAATTACAAATGCATCTATGATGGTTTCTACACTTGAACTGAGCTCAGTGTGTCCGTCTGTGTCTTACACCAAATTGGATTTACAAACAGATTAAAATGACTAAAGTTTAGCTGCTTTTGAAAAATAAATCGGGGGCCTTTTTTGCATAATGAGTAGGTTCATTTTATTTGAGTTAATGATCTGATATATACATATTGAGCCATAATTTCTCTGTTTCTGAGCAATGATGCAAAATTACTCGACCTGAATTGTGTTTAATGAAATGCTTTGATGATGGTTTCTACACTTGAACTGAGCTCAGTCAGTCTGTATGATGTGTTTATTTGTGTAATATCCATTGTTGATCACTTTAACATATTTATTTGATGTGCCTTTATGATTTTCGTCAGTCTGCAAATAGGCCTCCTGATTCTGACTGCCTCTCTTCCACCACAATCTCCACGGGCAGCTACATCACCACCGATCCTGAGCAGAACCTCCCTGGTGAGGGTCTTTTGTCGTGTCTTTAAAACCTTTTTTTTTTTTAACATGGTCATTGCTTTGAAACTAAATCTTACCAGAAAGATCTGCCTGGCTCTTCATTATTCACTAGAGAATCTGATAAGATAACATGTACCTTTGTTAATCCCTGTGGGGAAATGCAGTGGTTTAAGCAGCAACAGAAAAACAGGACAGTGTGGTTCACACAGGATACTAAAAGAACATGATTAAAATGATGTACAGGTAAGTATCTGTTTAGACCAAAAATGGAATTAAGGACTTCAGTAAATACATATACATTTTGTATCTGGATTGTTAAATATATTGACATTGATTGATACGGGTAAAAGGCTTTGTGCAAGAGTGCAGGCTTGATGTGCAGTCCGGGTTACTGTCAGTGAGTCACATGGTTACCCCCTTGTTGTGCAGCCTGATGACTACTGGCACAAAAGAGTTTCCCAGGCGCTTAGTGCTGTGCCGATGTGGGATGAGTCTGTGGCTGAACGTACTCCTCATCTTCACTAGCTCTGCATGGAGGGGGTGGGAGGGGTTATCCAGGATACTGTCCAGCTTCCTCCTCGTCCTCCCCTCAGCCACCTCCTCCAGATTTTCCAGTTTAACTCACACTACAGAGCTAGCCTTCCTCACCAGCTTGTTCAGCCTGCCAGCATCCCTTTTGTTGGTGTGTGTGTCCGCCCCCCCCCCCCCCCATTAAGCAGTATTATAACTGTATGATCTGCTGCACAAATGATCAATAATGTACATACACCAGATGACTTGCTGCTTTGTTCTCCTGAAGCTCACTGAATGCAATATATTTCACAATGCCTGTTTAGTGTATAATGTAGAAAATAAGTGATCTCTCTCAATTCAATATGTATTAATGATATATAATGAAAGTATGTAATGTTTTTCATTTCTGGGCCCCTGTTCTCAAGCTTCCTAAGGCTAATTTTTGTATCCCTTTCACAGGTCTCCAATATGACTCATGATTATACCTGTAATTCTAGTTTAACTTATGAAGAAATGAATGATGTGTTTTATTCCTTTCATTAGGCCTAAATATGTTCTCCTCTTGTTCCCCTCCCGCTCCTTCATTAGATAAATCCCCACCGCTCAGACGGTGGGTAGAACAGGAGCGAGGAGCAGATTTACTGGATGTCTCCTCTCCACCCGGTCAGAGCTTCTGCTCTAAGGACAGTTCCCCTGCGGACCGCCCTGGTCTTTCTGTAGGCTCTCTCTTTAATGACAGCAGCATCCAGCACATCATAGACAAATACACAAAAGAGCTGAACATCTCCCTCAGCACTGCTGGCAGAACCACAGGTACTGTAAACCCTTTTGAACAGTCCAAACATGTCCAATCAGAGGACTGCATCATGGTAATAGTCTCTCTTCTCTTTGTGTGTCTGCAGACAGTGAGAGCTCGTATGTGGAGGAACCTGGCTCTTCAGTCTCGCAGCCTTCTTTGGTTGGAGTCCTGGAGAGGAGAGGGGGAGATGAGAGATCCACGGATCATCAGTCTCTTCCCTCAGATTCAGCTGGAGCACAGAGGAGGGGCCTGGTCAGTGACTAACAATCCACCATGTTCTTACAGTAGCCGAGAGAGGACAACCAAACTCTAGAGGGGGCTTTTTGTGTTAGTGACCTAAAGGCCATCGCACTTCTCTTGTTTCTTTTTTTAAAAGTGTATTGTTGTTTAGCAGCAAGTCAGAAGATAAGAAACATACTTTTGCACTTTTACTTAAAAATTAGAATGCAGAATTTCGGAGTACTTCTTACACCACTGCACATTATGAAAAGTCAGTTAAAAACTTAGCTGTGAAATGCCCAGCGTTCAGATGTTTTGTTTTTGCTGCAGGAATTCCACAATGCAATCACTCCAATCCAGGAGCAGCTGTCAGGCGAGGAGCCGTCACTGGCTGAGGACCAGGAGCAGGACTCCTTCAGACCTCTGATTGGCCAGCTGACAGACCAGTCATCCTGTCTCGCTGCTGACCACAGAGACTCGGCCATGGAGCAGCTGGTGGGTCACCCATCGGCTCACTCTTCCATGATTGGTCAGCTACCTGGTCCAGTCTCGATAAGCTTTGATCCCAGCAGCTGGGATTCCACTCTGAGCCGGATGATTGGGCGACTTTCCCATCAGTCCAGTGCTCATTGGCTGAGTGGTGGGCAGGACTTTTATGCAGGTCAGCTGATGGGCCGTGTGCCTTTGGAGCAGTCCACCACGTGGTTGGACGAGGGTCCGGAGGGGAGCGGGATGAGACCTCTGGTCGGGGAATTGGATGAGTCTGCAGGCCAGCACAGAGCCAGCTCAGGTAATGGGAGTCACACTGAAAAATGAAGTTAGGTTTTAATGAACACTCCAACATTCAACTTGAATCATCTCATAGAGCATTCCTCTCAGAATCTGTCGGAGCTTTGGTTGAGGAGATTACACACTGTTTTATGGCAGTGTTTGTCAGTGCTTCTCCACTTTCTCAAAGTAGGAAAAGAGGTTTAGAGTTTCTCCTCTGATCACAATCAGAAATACTTTATTCATCCCAAACTGGGAACATTTTTTTCTATGTTTTGCAGATGAACGAACCCACGCTGATCTTGGTGTCCCAACTGAGGAAAGTGGGCCGCCGTCTCACCCAGTGTGTCCTCCTGAAGCCTGGCCCCACAGGGCCTCTTTCCCAGGTGAGAGTCCCCAGCAGCCGACCCTGCTCACACAAGCAGCATTTCCAACAGACCGGGTTCCAGAGAGGACTGAGGGTGAGCTATACACCATTCAAGTAATTACAGCCAATTCTAAAATGATAGTTATATCAGGGGAGTTTATTACAGCCATGCACAATATGTAATTCCAACAATGGCTAGAATATAAACATATTAAGCTGTGTGTCTTTCTGTTTGTTTTTGTCTGAGCAATGATGTGAAATTGCCCAACCAGAATTGTATTTAATCAGAAATGTATCTATGATAGTTTCTACACTTGAACTCAGCTCAGTGTCTTACACCAAATACAAACTGGATTTACAAACAGATTGAAATGACTAAAGTTTAGCTGCTTATCGAAATTTGTATGAAAAAAATAAACACTCATCAGGGGCCTTTTTGCATAACGATTAGGATCATTTTATTTGAGTTAATGATCTGATATTTTCACTAGAATATATACATATTGAGCCATAAAATCTTCAATTAAGTTTGAGCATAGCTTTAGTCATATTTAATGTAAGACACTAAATCAAACTTAAACCGAAAGAATGAGATCGCGGATACAAGCGGCCGAAATGGGATTTCTCCGCAGGGTGGCTGGCATCTCCCGTAGGGATACGGTGAGAAGTTCAGTCATCAGGGAGGGACTCGGGAGTAGAACCGCTGCTCCTTCGCGTTGAAAGGAGCCAGTTGAGGTGGTTCGGGCACCTAGTAAGGATGCCACCTGGGCGCCTCCCTAGGGAGGTGTTCCAGGCACGTCCAGCTGGGAAGAGACCGAGGGGTAGACCTAGGACCAGGTGGAGGGATTATATCTCTTCGCTGGCCTGGGAGCGCCTTGGAATCCCCCAGTCAGAGCTGGTTGATGTGGCCAGGGAAAGAGAAGTTTGGGCCTCTCTGCTGGAGCTGTTACCTCCGCGACCCTGACGGAAAAGCGGGAGAAGATGGAAGGATGGACTAAATCAAACTCAAACCATGCCAGCCTTCCTATATTTGCATGACTTGTCTTACCCAGTTAGAAACTTAACTGTGCTTCTTCTTCATGTTCATCCCCGTCTTTGGTGTTTCCTGGTTCAGACTCATTCCACCCTCTGCTGGCGGAGGTCACCCAAAATGAAACAGCAGACCCCTCCATGATCTTTCACCTGCCTGAACACCATGTGCCTACCTCCCCTGAAGGACGGCTACACAGCTGGGAGGGCGGTGGTTCCTCTCCTGCTGAGGAGTTTGAAGCCAGCACTGATCCTTCTGTTGAGTCTGAGCCGTCACCAGAGCGCCTCAGAGCAGAGCTGCCGGCCTCCCCCACCCTGCATGGATCCTTCTCCCAACTCCTCGCCTCGCAGTGCAACCCCCATGAATCTTCGCAGGAGCTGACCGCTTTAGCAGTTTGGGATGATTGTGATGTTGCCTTTGAAAAGGGCATCCTGGAACAGTCAGAGATCACTCTAGTGAGCCTGACAGACACCACACTGCAGGACCACGATACCACCTGCACTGAGGAGGACCCACATCCAGAGGGAGGGACAGGAGAGGGGGAGAGAGGCCAACACACTGAGGTGACAGTCTGTACATGTGTTACACTATTTAACTTCAGCGGAAGGCTTCTTTGTGATCTCTAAAAACAAACCATGTCCTCTGTAGGGGGCACAGTCCAGGTCGTCACTGAATGACATTCCAGAGGACAACAACCAAACACACCCAGGTAAAACCACAGCACCTACAGACTGAACATATCTGAAATAACTGTTGGTAATGCTGCTTGATTCAGATTCCTAATTGTGGGGATTTTTGCTTTTGACTTAAATATGGATATGTAGTAATTGACATACTCTGCAAAAACAGATGTATGCCCCTCTTTGCATCCGCTTTTCAGTCAGACAATGTGAACTTGTGAACCCTTCTCTCCCTAGAATCAGCGATGCTCCTAGACGTTCAGTGTGGTCCCAGCAGAGGCGTGCAGGAGGTCCAGCAGCAGAGGCTCAGAGCCCTGCAGCACAGATCCTCCCTCAGGGTGGAGGAAATCAAGGCCAAACGGGCTCTAGCCAAGGTTGAACCTGAGAGCCCAGGTCCATCTGAAGCCAGAGAGAAGTCTACAGAAAAAGAAGCCGTCACCTGTAAGAAGACCGAACCTCAACAAAAGCCTAATGCCAAGGCGAAGGGGGGGCCGGCTGAACTGCATCAAACTACAGAGGAATCTGATACCATCACTCAGAAAAGGCCCCTGCGTCCCCCTCCAGGTATGTCAACCTGATATAGTATACTATTTGAGTCATATCACACCATGAACCAGCACCGCATGTGCAACCAGAGACACAAGTAAACTGTGGTTGGGTATGTTAAAAAACACAGTTAGTGTCTCCTTAGACACTACTAATCCAACATTCAGTTTTCTACATTGTCTTTAAAGTGTTGTTCTATGCTCAGCCGTTACAACAACAGTTTCTAAACAGGCAAAGTTCTGGTGATCTAAATCAGTTGTAAAATATTAGTTCTGAACACTACAGAGCCCCGCGTTATTTTAACGTGTAAAAAGTCTTAAATCCTAAACGAGGTTACTTTTAAAATCAATATTTATGTATCTATTGGCATTTAGTTGAGTGGACAGTGTAGAAATGGGGCTATGACTACCTGTTAAGCTTCCTATGATTGTCAGCCTTGTGAAGAGTGGACATCAACCCGTGCCTCTCTGTCCCCTCAGTGAGGGACCCCCGGCTGCACCTGGAGGACGAGGTGAAGAACGTCACCCCAGAGCAACGGAAACGGGACGTTACTGTGATGCACAGCAGAACTCAGAGGTACATGAGCTTTAATCTTACTAGTGATACTTCTGTCTTTACTAAAACTTCCCACTAGTTGCATAACTCTACATTTCACTAGTTAACCTGTGAGCAGAAGTGCACTATGACAGTTAGGAATGGACCACATTAATATAAGCTTATATTTGGGGGCTTTTTACTTTTTGACCTGTTCAGTACAGCTAAAGATCGTACCGTACCGTAAATGTGGAGCAGCAAAGAGCCACTAGTCGTTGACTCGTGTAAGACGCATCATTCTGCCACTAGATTACCAGTTTCAGTCCCACTTCATTAATGTGCAGCAGCCAGTACAGCAGGTGGCATACGACAAAATCCTGATATGTGTTTGGTTGGTAAAACTATAGCAGTTGACTAAAAACCGAATGATGAAGTGTGCAGGCTGTAAGCCACCATCGGTTCTGACAAACCCTCCTCAGGTCTTCATAACTGACTCTTAAACATCTCTGCCTGTAGTCAGAACATTTCCACCCTCCAGAAAGGCACGACCTCAAGATTGAGACGGACGCCACAACTTTTTCTCTGTTTGGTGTGACCCAGCAGGGACCTTCTCAAATGACACTTAACATGAACTAAACATTATAGAAGGACATTAAATAGTCATGTTTTAATGTGTTTTCTACTAGATAGGAATTGGATTTTTAAAATGACATCTTAGTTTTCACTTGTGTAACTAATGTGTGTGTGCAGACTGTATGCGCAGCTGGAGGAGGTGAAGCATCAGAAAGCCCTCAAGAGCAGACAGGAGGCGTATGCAAAAAACAGACTGAAGGCCAAGGAGTTTCACAAGGTAAAGCAGTTTAATTGTTTGAGGCGATGTGACAGAACTGCAAGCTCCAAACTAGCTTTTTATTTGGCTGTTTTTCCATCATCTTTCCACAGAAAACCTTAGAGAAACTTCGTGCCAAGAAGCCTCTGTGACGACGTTGAATGTATGCTCAGTTCCATGGTGTAAATGTAATTTATTTTTTTAAGTATTGTCAATAAAGAATTTTAAGTTATTTTAATCCATTTTTGTCCTTGTGTGAAATATTTCAGGAAATAAGATGAATCAACACTACCTTTTACAAGAGTAGTTTCTTACAAAAACATCATGAAGTAGATTACAGAACTGGCTGCTACTCTTACACAGCAGGGATGATCCTTGTGTGACAGATTTCACCAAGGACCTCTGATTTAATATGCGATTACTTTAGTTAAGTTTGAATAAAAAAATAGTATCCCATTATCCAAATGGTGTTTAAAAGGCTTGTACAGTCCAAACCATAGCAGATCTTAGGAAACCAAGCACTCAGCGGGTTTGAGCCTCTGGTCCCTCAGACGGTCAGAGTGGAGCCTGGTGGAACTCCCTTGAAAGGCCACGGTGGAGAAGTAAAACGGCAGGGTACGTGTTATGAACAGAAATGTGTGTCTGTGAGGTTCATAGTTTAGAGAAAGCTATCGTCTTAGGACTCTTCTTCTCCATGGAGGCCTGAGCTGACTTCATCACATCGTCCGTCTGAAGCATGCTCATGTTCCAGTTCGCCTGGGGAAGAATCAGCAGGGTGTTTATTAGGATAAAGGCTGATCCATGGTCACACTGCTGGGGGGATGCTGAATATGGTTTCATATTGAGTTGCAGTCTCACCATGTAGTCCAGCCCCTCTGCTACACTGTGGTCTCTGGAGTAGATGAGGTTGATCTTGGTGCCCTGCACGGCCACAGGGCTGCGAGCGGCGATCTCCCCCGCCATCTCCAGAGCTCCTGCCATCAGCGTCTCCTTATCCGCAAACACTCGGCTGGAGAGGAAGCGTGTGGGGAAGTGTTAAGACTGATTGCTTGAAAAAAAAGGGGAGAGTTTCTCTTTGAACTGGAAAATTCATAGAAATTTTGACTGAATGAAACTTGGGTGCGCCTCTCTGGATGCTAACTTGGGTGGATTTAGTTAAGGACCGACAGGTGTGATCAAAGATCAAAGCATTTCCACGGCAACCGCGAGACAGCCTTTCAGAGAATGTATTGACATTATGGTGCTGCATTATTGCTTCTGAGTAAAAACTGTTGCTCCAATCAGCTAAATATCCTACCCAGAGTATTTAGGATACCAGAGGAACACCCGAGGACTCTCGTGTTTGCTATATGTGTAAGTCCCTTTGATTAAATGAGCATATCGGTGCGGCCGTGACACATTTCCCTACCTTATGATCACCAAATGATGAATGAAGAGGGAAACTTGTGGCCAGCTGAGTAATAGTAGGAAAAAAACCTCAGGAGATTTTACAGCTCCTCTCCCCTCTAGCCAGATGTCCCCCCCAAGTCTTAACGAGCTCTCCCATTCACACCCATTATAACATGTGAAACTGTGACATTTTCACAAAACGTAAGCTGCGACTACGTGAGAACCGTACTAGCTATCAAAACAAATCATTAGTCTAATAAAGTCCATAGTGTCGAGAACCCTTTAAACTTCTAATGTTTGTTCTACGTTAAAGTATGTGGAATCCGTACAGGGTCAAAGTGGGCTGTTTTTCAGCTCTGTTCAAATTCTTTCCTATGGGGAAACTGATCGCCAGTTTCTGTGATTTGCGTGATAACGGCAAGGCGAATCTCTTATAAAAGACGTACCACACCGATCCCGGTCATTCCGCACGTTTAGTTTCATCAAGCGTCCAAAAATAAAATCTGTCCAGTAGCTTTCTGGTTAACTTAAACAATAGGATCTAATGACACAATCCCTGTGTTGTCATTAGATCCTATTGTGTATGGTCTGTAGAGAATGCATTTACCTGACCAGGCCGCTGCTCTTGGCTTCATCGGCGTACATCTTCCTGGCGGTCAGAGCCAGCTCGTTCACTAGGCTGCAGAAAGACAATATAGACTTTAAGAATAAGGTTTGTTTGTGCAGCATACAGGAAAACAAACTGTGCTGTAAACATTTAGTTCAGAATGGTTTCAAAGCTAAAGATTTATTGATCCAAAACTGGAAAACATTTCATCACAGCAGCTTGTAGAAGAAAAAGAAACTATAAAAATGAGAATACAAAATAAAAAATTAAATAAAAACTGACCTAAAAAGTAAATATAAACAAGTTGACCATGAAAAATAAGAATCTGTAGCCTATGAACAATAAACACTATGAAGTTTTTTGTCTTCTTTTTTTTGCTGCACATTTTACTGTCGCAGCACATATGCAACTTTTAGAAAGTGTTTTCTGCTGCCCCCCTCCCCGGCTGTGTATCGATTATTGCTTATCTTGTGTGTTGGTACTCCTGTGTGCTGACCATCGACTGTAGGTCCCTTTTTTCCAAATCTGAACCAACCCGCTAACACGATATGCTAACACTGATTTGCTGCACACAATGGTACCCCAAACTTTTAAAAATATCATTATAATCAAGTTTGATTTTTATTATTTGAGGATTTCTTTACCTTAAAAAGCTTTGCACATTACTTGCATACGCATTCCTGCATGTAGCTTGTGGCTTTACCGGTAAGAAGAAGAAACGGTCTCTACTTTGTGTTAATGTGGCTTTACCTGCGGCTGCCGATCACTTTAGGAAGTCTCTGGAGAGTTCCAACATCTGCTGCAAGTCCAATGTCAACCTCCTGTAGAGCCGGCCAGAGACAGCTTTAACATCCTCCACATGGATCATATCAGAACATCACCCTCCAATACAACTAGGTGTCGCTCTTTTAGAACCATTAACAGTGTATGCTTAAGGAATAGAAACTAAATGTACCCTGGTCTTTTATTTTTACATTCTTAGCAACTTTGTTTTGATGTCTTTTTTTTATTGTTTTATATTTGATATTTTATGACAAGAGCAGTAACATTTAACTAAAATCCTCAGTAACTAATATTAATATTGTGAGTTCATCTCAAATATAGTGAAACAGGTATATAAAGCCTTTTCCTTTACCTTTATCCAGGAGATTAAATGACATTACATTTATTTCTTTCACTAGCCTATTTGATCTATCAGCTGTTGCTTCATGCCTTTCTTTATAATCATGTATCTGGTCTTTGTTTCCCCCTGAAAGAACAAATTCCATGTTCTTGCCACATTTGTAATGATGATAATGAGAGGGACGTACCTTCACCTGGAACCAGGCGTCCTGCGTGCACAGACGGATGTCACAGGCTGTGATCAGGTCCACGCCTGCAGCAGAGCACGGGGACACACAGCGGGACAAATCAGTACAGTTGTGTGAAGAAAGGATTATAAAAATAGCAGCTTAAGTGAAAAAGCATAAAGCATAAAAAGAACATTGGAGACACAAATCAGAAGTGAGTGAGAGTTGATTAATATCAGTCATTGTGTACGTTAACAGTACACAGCAGATTTATGGGACATTTAGAATATAATATTTATTAATGTTACTTGGTGTTTGTGCTAATACAGAGAAGTTATATCAATTAAATGTAACATATGGGATATAAGATATAGAAGAAGGTGAACGGTAGTAAAAATAGTAAAACAATTTAAAGGTCCCGTATTATGCAAAATGCACTTTTTGCTGTCTTTTATACATAAATATGTGTCCCCGGTGTGTAAGGAGACTCACAAAGTGTCAGAAAATACAACCCTCCTCTTACCCACATCTCTAAAAACGGGGGTACAAACGAGCTGATCCAGATTTGCTGCCGATATGACGTCATATCGTAAATGTGGGCTGGCTTTACATTGAACTCCTGGCAACGTCCCCCCCACGTGACACGTCCCAACCTATCGTCCCCCTTATACAGTCAGTGAGCTGAACCCCCTCCGCAGCACCTCTGTGTGTCAGCAGGATATCTGCAGGAGGGACTTAGAGTTGTTGTGTATATAATACATATAATGTCTGCTCTAGTGGTAAACACTGAGAAGTGTTTCAGAGATAATGCTGGATGTGGTTTGGAACATAATATGGCGTTTAATCACGGCAGCGTTTAGCTGAGTTTCTCCATTAGAAACTTCTCTCTCAGAGCTGCACTCCAAAGGGGCGTGGTCATCTTCAGCTCATTTGCATGAAAGGGAAAGTCAAACAATCAGCACTTTCTAAAAGGGCTGAAACAGAGGGATAGCCTACATGCTAAAATGCATGATCTGTTTGGTATTTTGAGCAAAACACGTCAGAGACATGTATTTTATATATTTGAGACCTATAGTATATGCAGTAAAAGAGCATAATAGGAGACCTTTAACATAAAAATAGTTTCAAAATAAAAAGGTGGGCTCTGTGTTCATTTTATGGTTAAGTAGACTAAGAAACGTCTCTAAACTTTACCTGCTCTGGATCAGGGTAGCTGTTCTGCATCTGTTACCATGGTGATCTGGTTGAAATTGAGCCAGTCATGTGACACCATAAGATAAAAACCTAGCCCACTAACACATCCTTTTGTTTTGTTATTCTGGCCTTTGGTCTGTAATCTGAACCTTGAACTGCACAATACTAATAGTAATATAATGAAGATGATGATGGTGATGGTGATGAAGAAGAAGACCTACCTCCCCCAACACACGCTCCGTGAATGGCCACCACAACAGGCTTTGGACACTACAAGCAGGCAAAATGAGAAATAGACATTTGAAATGCTGCCCCTTGACCTGTCAGATGTTACAGTTCTTATGCGTGAGGAACAGAACCACTCTTCTGACCTTCTCTATGACGCTGAACGTCTCCTGGTACTTGCTGATTATTCTTTTCATGTTCCACGACCTTCTGGCCATGTCGTCCCCCTCTGGTTGGAGTACGTCCCCTGCCATGTCCATCAGGTCGATCCCTGGACAGTAACACAGCACAGAGTAAATTCAGGCTTATTCTGAGGACAGTGTCATAAGAACATCAATCCCCCTGACACCCACCAGCTGTGAAGATCTTCCCAGCTCCTGAGATGAGCACCACCCTGCAGTCCGGGTCCGCTGCAATCTCATTAAAGCAGTCCACCATCTCACTGGAGGAGCAACACAAAGGCTCCTCAGTTATAAAGTGCTACAGAAGTATGTGCTTTAATCATAATTCCGGTGGTTTACCTCTGAACATGAGTGCAATGTTAATCATTTCTTGTCATTTTAAGAACCAATTATAAAAAGTGTTTTAAGAAAGAGATTTCCAAACTAACTCGCACCATTGCATACTCGTTAAGTTATTTCATATCTTTCAATATCTATTTGTAGTCTTTTGTAGGCGAGTTGCTTTTTTAAATATGCAAAACAGCAAATTAGCTAGTTTAAAACAAATTGACTTATGTGCATTTTGTGATAGAACTAGTGTACAAAAAAAAGTGTGTTTTATTCTATGATATCAAACCTTCTAAATTGAATTAGGATCAGTGCCACCATACAACCTCGCCACATACTCATTATTATTGGTACTTTACTGTGTAGCACTGTTCAAAATGAATTTTAATTAGGGGAATTATTATATTATTAACATTTCATGTGTAAAAATGTATAGAACATATGTGTGTTTTGAATGTTTTCTGTGTCTTGATTGCACACTAATTTAACCTTACCTCCAGAAAGCTCTGTTCATGGCGTTGCGTTTCTCAGGCCGGTGCAGCTCTACGTGTGTGACGGACTCCGTTGGGTGACTGATGGCCAGGGCGGTGTAAGGAGAAGGGGCTCTGCCTGAAGACGACATGGCCCTGACCACAGCCTGACCGGGCAGCCAGCTCCTCTGGTCTGAGAGGAGAGAGAGAGCGGACAGACAGGAGGATTCAGAACCACTGCAGCAGCAGGAGCTCATATATACAGATACACAGAGAGCAGTGGAAGCCAAATGGCTGCCATGGTAACTGTTCAGATAAGTAAATCATCAGAAATAAATGAAACACTATTTTTTTTTGTTCAGTCGTTTTTATCAACGAAAACTCCTGATTCAGGCTTTTAAATACAGAAGGGGGATGAGGATGTAAGCCATTCAAATCATATGCAATATAAAATGTTCCAGTTTTAGAACCCTCTTATTTGCCTTTGTTATTTATTATAGATGACATCATGTTTGCCTACTGAATGGATTTACTTACTCCTAATATATTACTCAAACATAGACCCCACATAGGCCTCCATGAAGGACCTTTTCATTGTTTTTAAACGATTCCCAAGCATTTACTTACGCAAGTCACATCATGAAGTCAGAAAGCTGAACCTGCTTGTTTTACACATATGACTTGCTTTCCAATTCTTGGATGAGTTTTAATGCGTCATGGACTTTTAACTCCTTGAATCTGGGTACTTAGCGAATACAAGGCGCCTTGTGATGAACGATTAGTTTATTTTCCACATTGAGAGGGGGTGCACCGTTCCTGGAGGTACTGCAATACCAGGTCGATGCGTGGAGTGGACGGAGCAAGCCCCTATTCCATCTCCCTATTCCAAAAATCAATTTAATATATGGTCCCCGGGTAGGGGACGTATCAGATATTAAACTGATAAGAACAGATACTACACTTGATCTTAGCCAAAAGGCCGAGAAGCGATACCATACCACTGTTGGAGGCGGGGACCACATTCCCCGCACAGTCACTCTCACTCACGGTTTGAAAGCATGTTTTAGAAACAGTATGACCTGATGGTGTAGGAACACAGAGTATTGCTACACCAAACACACAAGATGAGAAAAGGGCAGAAACGGCAGCAGAATATACTATTTTTAGTAATGTCGCTTGTGCCGCTCCAGAACTGTCTGGTCACGTGCCACGTTCTAGTCCAATTAGAATAGTATTTCCCCTGAAACACTTTTTTTATCCTATTAACTGTCAGAAAATGACCTGCAACTTATAGTTTGGGCAAAGCTAAGGCAATATTAATCATACACGCGAACATAACGTTGTATCGTTTCATAATTCCTCTCTGACAGAAGAAAGTATGTGTGACTGCCGGGTGGAGACAAACAGGGCTCCGGTGCATTCTGGTGGAGAACTGCGTGAACTGCACGCTGTGAAAACAACAGGCTACTCTTATCCAACTCGACCATACATTTTCCTGGTATTCCCCTTAAAACATGAAGATTATATGCAATAGTGGCATATTTATCTTTAAATAAAATTAATTGAATACACATTCATTGTTGTCAATATGCACATTGTTGTTGATATCACTGTTTTTCACTATTTCTGACACTTTATTAATCAAGAAGGTTTTAGAAGGATCAAGAATTGGCATGTTAATTACTGATGAAAATAGTGATTAGTTACAGAGTTAAAAGTAAAGGACATTTTAGAGCCGAACAGTTGAGCTCTACAAAACAACCTTGCATGTTCCATGGAACCTAATGTTGGTGACCTTTTACCTACAGAGCCTTACAAAGCTTTTAAACCGGGTTTTAGAGCGGGTAAATTATATTTCTTTACAAACTAGTGCACACTAAATTACCTGTATAGGTTATAGCCGTCAGGTGCAATATGACATTTGAAACACTAAAGTAAATGTTTGTTAATATCATAACAAACAGCAGACAAGCAGGAGAAAACCATGTCACTTACATTTGGTGAGACCTGACTTGACAATCCCTGACAACATCGCTGCTCTCCTCAGTTATGGATAGAACTGAAGCAGACGGATGTGTGTCCCTTCACCTGCTTCACCTGTCTGTGTGTAGCTCTGTGTGCTGCTAGAAATGTTAGCATGTAGCTACACCGATGCCTGCTACTGCTAACTACTTTATACTTATAAACGGCGGTGTGATTGCTGCCAACGTTATCTGCAAGCCAGTAAGTGTATACAGAAGAGTGAACACATCACTGCCGTAGACAAAAAGTGAATTCGCAGCGCACACCAGATGAAACTGAGTGAGAAAACACCTCCTAACTAGCTTAGCCTAGCCAAAAATACTCAGCTTTCTACAGACGGATACGGTGGCCGACGATGCTCAAACTCGTCTTCTGCTTTGGCAGATCGCAACTTCTTTCAAGACCGCAGACTCCTGTATGAGAGCGTTAAGAAGCACGGTTTAAGAAACAAACTACCGTTATGGGCTCAATTCTGGTCATTCCGGAATTGGAGGACATTTCCTGTCTCACCTGTAAAATTATAAATAATCCATGCATAAAATGCTAAAATATGCACTTGTTGTGTTAAATATACTTGTCCTTAGACAAAATGTAAAATCAGTTGTAGAAAAAGTGGATTCAAAATATTATCTAAAGTATCAAATAGCTCTAAAAACCCTCTAAAATGGCATTTTCCTCATGTCCCTACTGCTTGGTGACCAATTTACCATTTAAAATAGGCTTTTTACTGACATGTTTTGCTATTTTCGTGTAAATACATGTCTTTTGCATTTGGCATAGCAGTTTGTTAAATCATAAACCTATTTTAAATAACAGTCATTTTAAACTTAAGGTTCCCTAACATGTGCGCAACCCTGTTACCTAAACCCATTAGCCTAACCTTGGCAGAGGAAGTTTAAAAAAATGACACAGAGGAAATAACATCATCAAGCCATGTGCTACTGCCATGGGTAGACCAAAGCTCAGTCCTCTCTTTTTTTTCATAGTCATCGTATTCTTTCAGTCTAGAACAAGTGTGGCACTCTTACCCGCTCAACCCTGTTACTCATATTATCACAATAAGACACATTCAATTCAAAGTTATCTTTCTTTAGGTAAATAACTAAGTTGCTTTGAAAGTTGCATTACATTCTGCAGCTAGCATGAATTCCTAAATGATAAAGCTAAAATAAGCATTGATTTGCAACCCTGTTCCTATAATTCAATCAATAGGAAATGACAGAAACAGGGTTGCGCAATAGTAGTAGCTACAATTAATTATTTTTAGAAAAACTACATTTTTATATATAGTTTAGCATAATCTACATGTTTTAAAATCTTCCCAGATTATGAATTCCTTTTTTTGTGTATTTAAAGTTGATTGCTATTGATTTTAAAGTTCTAGCCCCCTTTGAGCGCTGTTGAAAAGCAACAAATAAAATATCTAAAGTATACCATTGATGCCTGAGCTGGCTAAATCCTTTTTTGTGATGCTTTACTACCTGTTTTTATAAAATACATAACAAAAAAAATAGAAGAAAAAGGATTCATTTTTTAAAAGTATTGATGTCCTAATGTCCTCCAATTCTGGAATGACCCAACTACTGTATGTAAGCGTTAAGAATACAAAAAGTTAGTATGTTACAGCGGTGGAAAAAGTACTCAGATCTTGTACTTGAGTAAAAGTAGAAGTACCAGAGGGCAGGAATACTCTGTTACAGGAAAAGTCCTGCCTTGAAAAAAAAAAAATGTTCCTCAAATAAAAGTAGAAAAGTATTAGCATCAAAATGTACTGTAAGCACCAAAAAGAAAAGTAGTCATTCAGTGTTCTCAGAGCTGGTAAAGGTGCAGCTACTCTTAATGGCTTTGTATACTGCAGGGTAGCTGCTGGATTTACTCCAGGTGAACTAAAGTCTGATTTAAGGGTTCATTATATTTACCATCATTAATCCAGATCTGTAAAGAAACTAAAGGGATTAAATACATGTAGTGGAGTAAAAGTACACCATTTACCTCTGAATTGTAGTGGAGTAGAGTTACATTCATGTACCTCAAAATTGTACTAAAGTACAATACTTGAGTAAATGTACTTATTTACTTACTTTACACCACTGGTATTTTATTCCCAGTGGCTCTCAGCACACCAACACAGAAATAAACATACAGCTAAAGACAGTAACAGCATATGAACAAAGGTGACACTTTTTTAATTACTGGACATGCTGGACAAGGTTAACATAATTGACTATAATGTAGAAATTGCCACTTTGTAGCCCACAGATATAGATTGACTACTATCCATAACTATGAATAGTTTAATCTTTTAATGACACAACATGGGTTGAAAGTTACCCAAATGAGTTTTATTGTAATTGTAAATATCTTTGCAATACATTACTTTAATCATGCAGAATTCCAGGTATTCCTCAATTAACTTGTTTTTGATCATCACACATTCTTTTCTTTCTTACTTTTTCAATAAAATCATTTCTGTATCACTTCTCAGGCCCAACATGGGTCCAAAATGACCCGTATTCTTTATTCCATGGCTGAGTGTTTCTTTGCGTTATGTCTTAAAAACTACCATGAATTATCTTCATTCTCCCTTTCTTAATCTATGAACCTTAATAGTTTTTGTATTACTACATCAGGTTTACAGTACACACATGGGTCCAAAATGATCAAGTGTAGAAACATGTTTGCTGTGGACAACGTCTCACATGCCACACTACTCAACAGTCTTTGCACGTCTGATTCTTGTAAGTTTTATTTTACACTTTAAGAAAATATTTGATATCCTGTGAAATACAACTGTACTGTACATAATATTGGAACATTACTTCCATCCATTACTAGTGAGAAAGATACTTTACATTTATTTCAATTACACAGGAGGAACCAGTCAAATACTGTATACTGTAATGTTTACCTTGCGTTACTAATGGTAGCTAGGTAAACATGTTGACATATTCTATTCTAGCTAGATAGGTCAACAAAATAAAACTTGTAGGTGGCAAAATCACAATGGACAACTTCTTCACATGTGCTGGATGTTTCCACCCTCAATGCCTACTTCACTGCACAACAGCCTGATTACATGCTGTGACCAATGCACGGCGGCTGTTCATCAAGGAGCGGGGCAAAGAGCCTGTCATATGAAAAGGCGCATAGTAGGCTGCAGCCAACACCCAGCCACAGGAAGACACCAGGAGGGTCAAGTTAAGACCAAGAGGTGCAAGATCTGCCCAGCTGCCAAAGTCCGAAAAGCCAGCAGCTGATGTTCCAAGTGCAGCAGCCCTGTGTGCAAGGTCATTTGTAAGGCATGTGTGCACTGAGATGGACATTTGTGATTTGCCCCTATTTTTTATTTAATCAGCTTTCTTTTCTTTTATTCATCCATTTTATACATTCACCACAGTTCCTGTAGGAGCCTAAATGCAGTTTGTTGATGTTTTGACTTTGGTGGTTCAGTTCATGCTCAAAATGACAGTATTTAATAACTAATATTTGGAAGTGTGTGCTGTCATTGTGGCATCTTGGTGGCTGTGTGCCTTTTGATTTATTTTTGGTGCACCCAGAGGAAGAGTTTCCGGGGTTAATCTTGGTCAGTCAGAAGAAGAATGCAAGAGTGGAGCCACACAGTTTTTTTACCTCTCACACGGTTGAATTTACCGAGGTGTCCTGTGGATTTTTTGATGTGGATTACGACGAGGGAAATTGTTACGAGCGTCAAGCTAAGGCTTCGACCATTGGAAAGATACAGTTCCATTTACAGCTTCACACTTGCATGGTCATTTTTTACCTATGGGTAAAACTGTAATTGATGTAATACAAAAAGTATTTTAATTCATAAATTAAAAAAGATGAAATGAAAATAATGATTTGTTGTTATCAGCAACTATATATGTAATGAATACTTGGAATATTAAATGATTAAATCAATTGAATTCCAAAATTATAGCAAAGAAATAGACCCATGCTGTCCCTTAAAAAGGGTTTGCATAGCTTGTGAATCAAAGGGTTATTTAGGCATTTATGAATACATATAAAATATATATATATAAAACAAACTTGAATGATATTTGTCGATAGTCCAGTTCTAAAGGTGATGGAATAAATATCCAACCCAAAAAAAATCCACTTAATTGCGATTATGATTTTCCATACAATAAATTGCTATAAAATGGTGCATGGCATAACCATGGTAATAGTGTAATACACAACTAAAGAAACGAACATAGAGAATAGAAAATAGGAAAGCAGCTCATTGCTACATTTTGAAGGTGTTCACTTCCTTCACCGCAGTAACAGTGGTCCCTGCAGGCCCGTCGCGTTCAGGTAGGCATGGTAGGCAATTGCCTAGGGCCCCCGAGTAGGAGGAGGCCCCCCAAAGACGACAGGTTAAGATTTTTTTTTTTTTTTTTTTTTTTTTTTTTCAAAATTCAAAGAAAAGTCTGATACAAATGCAACATGAATCAAACAACATGCATACCAATAAGACAGGTCATGTATTCAACAGCAATGACGATTTTAAATAGCTTCATAATAATAAGCAGTCATCTGTATATGAAGGGCTCTGCTGCGACTGCGAGGGCAGCAACAGCGCCTCCCTAGAGCATGCGATGTCCGAAAAGCGCAACGACACATTGTAGTCGAAATACCCCAGCTCGAGGGGGCCCCCCTTTCCCATGCATTAGCGCGACAGCGTCAAGTGCAAGTGAAAAGTGAAAAATTAAAATGAAGCGAAATTATCTCTCCGGCAATCAAAAAAAGAAGAAGAAAAGGGAAGAGGAGCAGAAAAGAAAACAAGACACCGGTAAGTAGAATATACACAATCAACATGAAAATTGTGCCAGGCAGGGTATACCATATTTTGCTAGAGTAGCGAGGTTGTAACGACGACTAGCTAGGAACCAGTGGTTTGGCATGCTAGCATGCTAACCAAACTTAAACTGCTACCTTTGACTTCACTATAAGTTCATAACGTTATCAGCTGGCCAAATTGATCAACGATTAATTCCTCTTAATATCCTAAATAAACTTCACATATGTTTTCAGTCGTTAGAGCCTTGAGACAACCAGTGAAATAGTTATTCCTGTAGTAGCTAGCTATTTAATAGGAGATTAACATGGGAGTTTACAATAATTTTGCTAGAATACCATTGGGTTGATTTACTTACTTTATTTACATTTTAACGGTTAACATCCCGGCGCAGATCAGCCACATGAAGAAAACAGCCACTTTAGTGTCAATTAATCCTTTTCTAAACCTATTCTGCTGTTTGTTGTTGTTGGTCTCCATGATAGCTGTAAATACCACTGGACCACCGTTAAAAACTGTACCGATAGCTTTGAGCTTTTTCTATGGGACACAGACAGTACACAGACACACACAGACACACCACGGGTGCGGGGATGGCGCTGTTGCCACTCACAGAATTGATTTCAGGAAAACAGCTCGTCTTAGTGACTGTATTTCTGTTTTCAAACCAGTGAAAACGGGATTATTGTAAGATTTTATTATTATTATTTTTTTTACTTTTTTTTGGTGAAGCAGTGCTTCACCTGTAGTCGTATAGAAACCGCCACTAAACCGCCTAGTAGGAACTGTGTGTAATGCTTTTAATATCTATTTCACCACAATTATCAGACTGTAAAATGATAGGATTTCAAAAGCATTTGAAAAATAACCAAGCTAATCATACAGTACTTATTCTTTCTCCAAGGGGCATTGCTGAAATTTCTTCATCCCGCTCTACCAAGTGTTGTCTCTGGTGCTACTGAAGGTAACGTTCTTTTCTACCTATTATTAGTGCCTTCTATCAACACACTTGATGTTATCAAAATGACTTTACATTTTTCTAATTCAAGTCATAGTTGTGTGTATTCATTCCACTTGCCCACAGAGTCTTCTGGACATTTCAAATATGTGGGACATTCACTAATGTTAATGAATAACTGAGTTGTTGAGATCAATGCATGCAAAATGTGCAATATAAATAAAAAGAATATTATTTATGTATTTATTTATTTTTGCACCAGGGCCATCAACATCGTCTTCGTCACATGTTTATGAGGAGGAGCAAGTGGAAGACAACATTGCGGCGTCCACACCACTTCCCAGCAGTGGTTCAACAGAAGGTGCATTAAGCCGCACAATTTCAACTTATCACCTATCATAGTGACCCAAAGTTATAGCAGCATGTGCTGTGAAAGTGTATTAAAATGACCATTTGCTATAAAGCGTTACACAAGTAGATCACCATACCTTAAGCATTTAGTTGTCGTACTTCACACATGAAACTGTGCCATGAATTAATTTGTAATTACATATTTTTCAGCAGTGCCATCAACTCCATCACGACTTGAGGAGGAGCAAGTGGAAGCATCCACACCACTTCCCAGCAGTGGTTCAACAGAAGGTGCATTAAGCCGCACAATTTCAACTTATCACCTAACACCCATGTGCTATGAAAGTGTATTAAAATGACCCTTTCTTTTTAAAGCATTATACAAGTAGATCACCATTCCCTAGTTGCTGTACTTACCACATGGCAATTGTGCTATAAATTAATTTGCAACTATATGTTTTCAACAGTGCCATCAACTCCATCTCCACTTCATGAGGAGGACAAAGAGGAAGATGACATTGACATGGCAGAGACCACCCCACCATCCAGAACTGGGGTACCTGTAGGTATTGCAAGCACCACATTAAGTGATGACCCAGGATGTTGGCCCAGTGTCCTAACAAGCAGTATGCGCTGTGAAATAGTCAAAAAAGGACCTGTGCAAATCATGGACATTGAATTCCCGCAAAACTTAGACAATCCTCCTCGAAGATTCACCAAGGACAGTTACAAAAGAACCATGAAAAATGGTGAGAATATACATCGATCGTGGCTGGTGTATTCCATCCACACAGATGGAGTGTTCTGTTTCCCTTGTACTGTTTTCGGGAAGCGTGAGCGTGACAATGCCTTAACGACCTGTGGCTACGGTGGATGGAAGAACCTTTCCTATCGCCTAAAAAAACACGAGTGCACAAAGGTGCACTGTGACAATGTGAAAAAGTGGCACGACCTTCAGAGGAGACTGCAAACCAGTACACTGATTGATCAAAGACAGATGGAGTTGATGCAACTTGAAGTTGAACACTGGAAAGGCGTGATTCGGAGAGTGATTGCCATAGTTTCCCATCTGGCAGAATGCAACCAGGCTTTGAGAGGAACTACCAGTACCGTGTATGATCGCCACAATGGGAATTTTCTGGCTCAAGTGGAACTCCTAGCACAGTTTGATCCGGTAATGAATGAACACATCAGACGAATACAATGCAAAGAGACAAAGGTGCATTACCTGAGTGGAGTCATTCAGAACGAAATCATTCAGCTGGTCGGAGACAAAATCCTACAGGAGATTGCAAGAAGAGTGCACAAAGCAAAATACTTCTCCGTGATCATGGATTGCACTCCTGACATCAGCCACAAGGAACAACTTTCTGTTGTTCTCAGGATTGTCAACTGTGAAACACCTGTTTCTATTGCTGAGCATTTTTTGGGATTTGTACATGTTGAAGACACAACTGGTAAAGGGCTCAGTGAAATCCTGCTTGACCAGTTGGAGAAGCACAACCTCAGCATTTCAGATTGCCGTGGGCAGTCATACGACAATGGCAGCAATATGATGGGCCACAAACAGGGTGTGCAGGCAAGAATTTTAGAGCTGAACAACAAGGCGCTATGCATCCCATGCAGCAGTCACACACTAAATCTGGTTGTGTCAGATGCTGCCAAGTCTTCAGTGTTGTCCATGTCTTTTTTTGGTATGCTGCAACGACTGTACAACCTTTTCAGTTCCTCTGTGCACCGCTGGGCAATTTTGAAGCAGCATGTGAAGCAGCTCACCCTTAAGCCACTTTCAGGGACGAGATGGGAGGCCCGAATTGACAGTGTGAAGGTAGTGCGGTACCATCTACCTGAAATACTAGACGGACTGTCAGCACTGGAGACATATGCTACAGAGAAGGGGGACTCAGAGACCATGTCCTCAGCAAAAAGCTTACATGGTGAGCTTAAAACATGGTCCTTTCTTCTGTGCACAATAACCTGGTACAACGTTTTGTATCAGGTTAACCATATGAGCAAGCTCCTCCAGAGCCCGGATGTTTCAATGCAAACACTGAAAAAAGAAACCGAGGGAGTGACAGAGTACCTAGAAGATTTCAGGGAAAATGGACTCGCATCAAGCCAAACGGATGCAATGGAGATTGCAGAAGATCTGGAAATTGAGAGGAAATTGCCTGAGAAAAGGCAACGTAAAAAGAAAAGGCAGTTCCTTTACGAGAGTACAGATGAAACCCAATCGACCCCAGAAGAGGCCTTCAGAAGGGACTTCTTCCTGCCTTTGGTTGACACTGCCATCACCAGCCTAAAAGACAGATTTTCCAGACTGGAGGGGGTGTATGCCCTGTACGACTTCCTGTTCAGCATTGATATCATGAGGGCCACAATCAAGACTGGGAAATTGCATGAGAGATGCAGGAAAGTGGAACAAACCCTCCATGATATTGATGCAGACGACTTGGCATTGGAGATCAACTCTGCTGTCCACACCTTTCCAGATGAAGTATCCAGGTGCCCATTTAAAATGCTGGACTACATATACAGTGAGAAGCTGTTGGACCTGTACAGCAATTTAAGCATTGCACTGCGCCTACTTCTGACCCTTCCTGTCTCGGTTGCCTCCGGAGAGAGGAGCTTTTCATCTCTGAAGCGCATAAAGAATTACATGAGGTCAACTATGAGCCAAGAGAGGCTCTCTGGACTGGCACTCATGTCAATTGAGAGTGACGTCCGCAGGTCTTTGGACTTGGAGGGGATTGTGTCTGCATTTGCTGAGGCCAAGGGCCGCAAGCAGCAGTTTCAGTAGGAAATAAAAAAAAAAATAAAGGCTACTTTTCAGTGTATGTTTGACCTCTTTTGTGATTAAAACGCACAGAATTGCGGAATTTTTTTTTTTAAAGGCCCCCAACAACTTCTTTGCCTAGGGCCCCCAAAATCCTAGAAACGGGCCTGGGTCCCTGAGATGTTCCAATAAAGATTCTAAAGATAAAGATCCTATGATAACGATTTACAGTCAACATTTGTAAAATAATTGAGAATTACTGTGTAATCAATGTGGGAATACCAGGAAAATGTATGGTCGAGTTGGATAAGAATAGCCTGTTGTTTTCACAGCGTGCAGTTCACGCAGTTCTCCACCAGAATGCACCGGAGCCCTGTTTGTCTCCACCCGGCAGTCACACATACTTTCTTCTGTCAGAGAGGAATTATGAAACGATACAACGTTATGTTCGCGTGTATGATTAAAATTGCCTTAGCTTTGCCCAAACTATAAGTTGCAGGTCATTTTCTGACAGTTAATAGGATAAAAAAAGTGTTTCAGGGGAAATACTATTCTAATTGGACTAGAACGTGGCACGTGACCAGACAGTTCTGGAGCGGCACAAGCGACATTACTAAAAATAGTATATTCTGCTGCCGTTTCTGCCCTTTTCTCATCTTGTGTGTTTGGTGTAGCAATGCTCTGTGTTCCTACACCATCAGGTCATACTGTTTCTAAAACATGCTTTCAAACCGTGAGTGAGAGTGACTGTGCGGGGAATTTGGTCCCCGCCTCCAACAGTGGTATGGTATCGCTTCTCGGCCTTTTGGCTAAGATCAAGTGTAGTATCTGTTCTTATCAGTTTAATATCTGATACGTCCCCTACCCGGGGACCATATATTAAATTGATTTTTGGAATAGGGAGATGGAATAGGGGCTTGCTCCGTCCACTCCACGCATCGACCTGGTATTGCAGTACCTCCAGGAACGGTGCACCCCCTCTCAATGTGAAAAACAACCTGACCGTGAGACAGAACTGTCTCTGAGGAACTCATTCAAACACGGCGATATCAAGCCGAATGACCTATCGAAACTTACCATCAAAGTGATCTGAAGTGACATCTCGAGCCCTCCTATGTGCACACTAGTCGACCAGTAATAACCAGATAAGTTACTACAGCGCCCGGTATCAGTTTACACACATTTGCATCATACAGATGCAGGACTTGGACATGCCTGTTCCAGTGCTCGAATTACGTGGGAATGAAAGCAACAAAGTCACATTTTTGAGGGGGTCTCTCATATCTGAAGGTGTCTGCCATATATTGCATTGTAATTTAATCGTAAACAACACTCATTATCCATCCCTTTGCGGTCTCCAACCATTAAAGACGTTACATTAAAATAGGCTAATACCGGACGTGCTTATACGCTCAAGAGCGCAGCATACTGCACTTCACCACCACACCACTAGGCTACGTGAGCAAACTGGATAAGATCGATTTGACAGCACTCGCAAGTCCGAAGAAGTCACATAAAAATGTGCTTTTGAGGTAAAGACCAACAACACATCTTAAATTTAAATGTAATTGCCAGTTATGCCGCCGAAAAAAAGGCCACCTGCACCGAATTCATATTCGGCCCTGACCAGTTTCGGTTTTACCACTAAAAAAACAAAAATAGTTGCAGATTTAGAATCAGAAAATGGCCTAGCAACAGCTAGTTCTAGCCAGGCGCCTAACTCTACTGAGCCAGAGGACGTTGTGGCTACAACCAGTCATCATGATGTTTTAGCTGGGACACTTACCAATGACGATGAGGACGTTGAGGAGGAATTGGACGGAGAAGAGGCTGCGGAGACGGGGTCGGGGTCCGGGACCGATATGGAACTGAAGCACCTGCGCCACCTGCCTCAGAACTGGGGGCTCACACAGTGGCGATCGTGGAAGGAGAGAAATCCATGGTTGTGTACAAGTGAGAGTGGCCTTGGGTGCGCTCCCTGCCAGGCAGCAAAAACTCTCTTGCTCCATGAAAAAAAGACTGGGGTGCACCTTTCGGATGCATGGGTTAATGGGACCGTCAGTAGCTCATTGCAAAAGCAATTACGTAAGAAGATTTACCTGCACCGGGACAGCCTTGCTCATAAAAGAGCAGTGGAGATAGCAGAATTAAAACAAAAAGATGTTCTGCCCACCAAAGTTGTAGAGCTGAGTTTGGCTGCCATCGACGTTACATCAAGCTCATTTAGGGCGGCGTACACTATAGCCAAAGAGAGATTGCCATACACCAAAATGACGCCGATCATGACAGTTAATGAGCTTAATGGTGCAACAGTGGGCCCTGCACACCGCTCCGATCACTCCTGTGCTGCTATTGTGAAACATATAGCAGATGAAATGAAAAGAAGACTTTCCCATGTCTTGAAACTCGACTCACGTATCAGCATAACGTTGGATGAAAGCACTGTGCATGGACGCTCCTATATGATTATCTACATGAGGTGTGATGTAACAGGTAATGGAGACGTAGAGAACGTGTTTTTGGACATTGTTGAGTTGGAAAAAGGAGATGCAGGATCTCTTTACAATGCGTTAAAAGACAGTCTTCAAAATGTGGGGATAGAGGCAGAATTTCTTAAGAGGAACTTCATCAGCATAGCCACAGACGGAGCCGCTGTCCTTACCGGTAGGCATACAGGACTCATTGAAAGACTTAAACAAGACTTCCCTCGACTGCAGGATGTACATTGCCTGGCACACCGATTAGAACTAGCTGTTAATGATTCTTTGAAGGCTGTGGCTGGGTGCAACCATTTTGACATTTTTATTTCAAAGCTTCATAGTCTGTATCACCAACCCACCAAAAACGCACGGGAGCTTGAAAATGCTGCTAGGGAACTAAACATGCAGATTTTAAAAATAGGCAAAGTCTTCACAATCAGGTGGGTGGCAAGCAGTTTCCGGACAGTTAAAGCTGTGGTGAAAGATTTTCCTGTTTTGGCACAGCACTTTACAATGGCCAGCGAAGATGCCTCGCGCAACGGTGTGGAGAGGGCGAAGTATGGTGGCCTACTCAAGCATCGGACATCTACTGGCTTCCTCTCCGATTTGGCAGTGATGAAAGATGTGCTTCGTGAACTGCAGGGGCTCTCATTGAGACTACAGAGAAGGGACACGTCTCTGGTGGATGGCAGCAGACAAATCCATCAAACCATCGAGATACTGTCTGCTATGAAAGAAGATGCCGGTAAAACGGAATCCAAGATTCGCGCAGGCATAGCAAGTGGTCGGTTCAAAGGCGTTGTGCTTAGGGAAACGCAGCCTAAGATTAATAAACCCCAGTTTTATCAGTCCATCCTTGATAATCTCAGATCACGTCTTCCTGACAGTGAACTTATTGCCGTGCTCAAGCCTCTAGATCAGCACTTTTGGCCTGCAGAGAGGTCAGACCTAATGCTATTTGGAGAGCGCGAAGTGGGGAGATTCGCAAAACTCCTCTGTGAATCTTCTACCGAGGCTATCGAGGAATTCCGAGATTGGAAGCTTCAAGGTTCTCAGGGGAATACTCTTAAGAAACTTATCGTCGCATGCCGCACTATACTCCCGACCTCAGCGGAGTGTGAGAGGGGTTTCTCGGCTTGCAATGACACAGACGATAAAACTAGGAACGGACTGCGTGCAGCGAGCCTCACTGCCCTGCTATTCATTGACTTGAATGGACCTCCTATTGAGAAATTCAACCCCGTGCCGTTTGTCCACTCATGGATTAAGAGTGGCCACCGGACATCAGCATCATGGATTCCTGGGCGCAGGCCCCAGCCAGCTGAGAGCAGGGCAGTTTGGTCTCTTTTGTCTCCGTAAAGCCCAACAAACATGATCAGAGCATCGAACTGAATTGTTACATGATGGGTGAGTTTTGTCTATATATGCGTTCATTGGGTTACATTATTTGACAAGTCCTGAGAATGTCATGTTTGCTGTTGAACTTGTGCTTTCTTCTATGTTGTTTGACAAAGCCATAGGCTACATAATGCATAACAGTTCACAGTCTAGCCTGTCCCTAAACTGAAATTCAAAAGAATATGTTTAATCTATTTCCGTAAAGCCCAACACGGTCAAACATGATCAGAGCATCGAACTGAATTGTTAGGCCTAACAACAGGGGGGGGGGGGGGGGGGGGGGGAGTCCAACTTGTTTTTATAAAATAGAGAGACCCCCTTGAAGACAAAAACATAATTCGAGCACTGCTGTTATCTAACCGACAGGTCCGCTCGCAGCCGAAACTCTCTCGACTTATTAATTCATGCAGATTCGGTAATGAATAAAAAATAAGCATTCATTCACAAACTAAATCAGGAGACCTTTAAAGTTGTACGTTCACATCAAAGTATCAGTAGGCTACGTGTATGAAACACATGACTTCAAAAACTGTTATGTGCAGAAACATTGCATGCGATAGTGCACCTTTATGGGGCCAGATCAGTGTCATTATTCACGAATGCACACGGAAGGATTCACACTTGTATTTCATGATCCGCAAAAGCATTCACACTTGTATTTTCAATGCACACACAAATGTGTTCGGTTTCACATACATGTAAATAAAATCCAAATACATAAAAAAGTTTTAAACAACTTTCCAAACATATTTTTGATCCGTTTCAAACCGCTGTAACTGCAAACACACACCGCTTTCTGTGCATGGATCGCTATGCACTCGTGTGAGGGTTTTTGAGACTCCCCTAACTGTCACCCGATTCGTACTTGTAATTTTTTCCATTCTAAGTCACATGATCACATGAGCGTCCCCCCACGAGGGGTATGATTTTTTGCGTTCGTGACGTAGCGCTTCATATACGCATTTTGCGCTGTCCGGAGCTGACAGGTCAACTTCAACGTTGCGTCTAGCATAAGTCTAAGCAGAGGCGGCTGGCCCATAGTGGGCGCTGGGGCTCTGCCCCACCAGCTGTTGAGGGGAAAAAATATATATTTTTTTTAAATCAATGTCAGTTTTACTTAATAGTGTGTGTGCCTACATGCAATTTAAATCATTTAAACAACATTTCCACCAACTAACACTCATTAAACAGTGAATTTCCACTGACAGACAGTGTATCATTTTCTCATGGGGCGATCGGCAAAGTGCCCCTGACCGGCAGCTAAACAGCCAATCCGGTTATGGTTGCTAGGGGGAAATTATGAATAATTGGCCTATCAACGTCGCCAAATTTAACGCCGGTGGGGCGCTGGAAATTTAGCCCCAACTGCTACGTAAAATGCGTGAAGGTTTAGGATTGCTGTAGCTACATAAGGAGCCAGCGATAGTTTTTTTTCGTAGTGCGACTCCCAGACTCTGTCCTACGCTACGTGGGGAAAAAATACGCGCGACGACGAAGAGAGATGATGGCGATGGCCGTGACAACTGGAGTTCAAGAGCAGCTTCCACCAAATTCGGTGAAATCGTTAATAATATACCCTTTTGCGAGACTGACGACGGAGGAAAAACTTCTCGTTAAGGAGCTGGGACCCGACAAGCCTGAAATCAGCATTTCCCAGCAAATCAAGCTGAAAGATAAATCTTACAAACGGAGTTTTTGTCGGAGCTGGTTCAACCGTAAGACGTGGCTGGCAGGTTGTGGAGCAGCCAATGCACTTTTCTGTTTCCCCTGTATCCTCTTCAGAAGTGACAAATGTGATTCGACTTGGACAAAGACTGGACTAACTGACTTAAAACACCTCTCTGAACGGATCAAGAAGCACGATCGATCCAAAGTTCACATGGAAAACTGCGTAAAGCTAGCTGTGTTCGGAAAGATTAGCATAGCACATATCACTCACTGTTGATTTGTATAGATTCAGCTGAAATCATACCCTTGTTGTTAATGTATCCCTTGATTGTATTGTACAGTATTTGATAGCATAAAGTCTAATATAGCTGTAAATTGTAATTTTTCTGTGAAGCTGGAAACTGTGAAATTAAATTATTATTGTGCAACTGTAGTCATTTTCCGACTGTTCATTTGAATGCTTATGCTAGATTAGGCAGGGAAATCTGTTGGCACACTAGCCCCACCAAGATTTTTTTTCACCAGCCGCCACTGAGTCTAAGTGATAAGTGTCTCTGCGTCAGGATAAAATAACTGAGGTGGGTATTTCATTTTATTTTTTCAGAAAATAAAGTAATTTAATGTACTCATGCAAAAAGGCAGAACAATTGAAACACACGTCTCATCAACATTGCGTGGAAGTCGGAAACAGTACCGAAGGAGTGGCAGACCAGGGTTGTGGTTCCCCCTTTTTAAAAAGGGGGATCAGAGGGTGTGTGTCAATTACAGAGGCATCACATTACTCAGCCTCCCTGGGAAAGTTTACTCTAAGGTGCTGGAAAGGAGGGTCCGGCCGATTGTCGAACCTCGGATTGAAGAGGAACAATGTGGATTTCGTCATGGTCGTGGAACGACGGACCAACTTCACTTTTGCAAGGATCCTGGAGGCGGCCTGGGAGTACCTCATCCGGTCTACATGTGCTTTGTGGATTTGGAGAAGGCGTATCACCGGGTTCCCAGGGAGATACTGTGGGAGGTGCTGTGGGAGTATGGGGTGAGGGGGTCTCTACTCAGGGCCATCCAATCTCTGTACTCCCAAATCGAGAGCTGTGTCCGGGTCCTAGGTAGCACGTCTGACCGATTTCCGGTGAGGGTTGGCCTCCGCCAGGGCTGCGCTTTGTCACCAATCCTGTTTGTGATATTCAAGGACAGGATTTCGAGGCACAGTCGTCGGGGAGGGGGTCTGCAGTTCGGTGGGCGAAGGATTGCACCACTGCTTTTTGCAGATGATGTGGTCCTAATGGCTTCATCAGTCTGTGACCTTCAGCACTCACTGGATCGGTTCGCGGCCGAGTGTGAAGCAGCTGGGATGAGGATCAGCACCTCCAAATCTGAGGCCATGGTTCTCAGCAGGAAACCGATGGACTGTCCACTCCAGGTAGGGAATGAAGCCTTACCCCAAGTGAAGGAGTTCAAGTATCTCGGGGTCTTGTTCTCGAGTGAGGGAGCAATGGAGCGTGAGATGGGCCGGAGAATCGGAGCAGCGGGAGCGGTACTGCAGTCGCTTTACTGCACCGTTGTGACGAAAAGAGAGCTGAGCCAGAAGGCAAAGCTCTCTGTCTACCGGGCCATCTTCGGTCCTACCGTCCCCTATGGTCATTAAGGATGGGTCATGAGGAAAGAACAAGACCACAAAAGGAGCAGGTTGAGGTGGTTCTGGCACCTAGTAAGGATGCCATCTGAGCGCCTCCAGCTGGGAAGAGACCGAGGGGTAGACCTAGGACCAGGTGGAGGGATTATATCTCTTCACTGGCCTGGGAGCGCCTTGGAATCCCCCAGTCAGAGCTGGTTGATGTGGCCAAGGAGAGAAGTTTGGGGCTGTGCTGGAACCGTTACCTCCGCGACCCTGACGAAAAAGCGGGAAAAGATGGATGGATGGATGCATGCCTGTTTCCCTGCTAAGCCCCTTGTACATTTCCACAGTGGGACTGATAAAGGATTCCTGATTCTGAAGAAATGGCAATAAGAGTTGAGCAATATGTGGAGAGTTTCAGTGGTTAAACCATCATACCTGTTTCAATCTTCACATATGAGCATGTGACATCTAGAGTGTGATATCTAGAGTCTGGTCCAAATTATTTGTCACTATGTGAAAACATTGCATCGTGTTTAAAATGAATATGTGGTATGCATTTAAGACTTATGTGGTCTTAATACATCAACACTTAATGCTATGGCTCTGCTCCCGTTCCCCAGATACACACAGATATGTAGAGTATTTGACAGAAGACACGCTTTCAAAAGGATGGCAGAATTAACGCAACTGAAATGGTTTTTATTTTTATTTTCTTAGAACAAAACAATTACCCATCTGCATATCAGACACAGAACTGAAGAGGTAAAATCAGAACAAAGCAAGAAAAGTGAATAATAAAAGTTTCAAAAGACAACTCTTACAAAACTTGTTATCTACTGCCACTGAACCAACTGAAAATAAAACCAAGTCTTTCAAATATGTTTCTTGTTATGTCACTGTATAAGCATAATACAAAAAGTAAAAAGGACAACATATTATTGAAGACACGCAGGTACCAACACTCTACAACACGAGTAGTATAAATATCAAAACTTTTCAATGCACGGTAGCATTTGTTAGAGCTGTTTAATATACCAAATAAAAAGGAGTTTTACTTTAGGGATCAATTACAATTTGTGTGTTTGAAAATCTAATTTCTCTACGAGTGTTGCAAGCAGTCATGGTCTAAGGACATGTGAACATGGGAATGGTGGACCAATCTTCATTTTACGAGCTGCTCTCAGTTCGCGTGCTGAACGGTGGAGAAACACAGTTTCAGGGTGTATGGGTAAGGACCAGCTGGAAAGAGAGAGACAAAAGACAATTAGACCAAAAACATATGACCTATGAGAGGACTCAAGTCTTCAGACTCAATCTAACACCTACAGTGTCTATCAGTGGTTCTTCCATCACACAACAAGCTGCTCTCGTCCGAGTTACTCCTGCATCCTGTTTTTGGGATTGAGTAACACACGAACATTATGAACAGATAGACATTTGTTGAAGTCTTCACCAAATGTTTTTGGGGTACGGGTGTAATTACTTATTATTTTTTACATAGGAAATAGTGTTCTCCTGAATGGCCCCGCCAAAACTGTAACTAAACATGAATGGCGTGTTCGGCTGAGCTGTGATGTCACTAAGCTGAGCTTTCTTGAGAAAGACATCATTTCTGTTTGGTTGATATCTATAACATCCAGGAGGGGCAGGGAGACAAAAAGGTTTTGACATGGAGGACATTCCACAACAATGGGTTTGACTTAAATCATAATCATTCTTCCTTTCTGCTACCGGCCTCATTAACCAGGAATGGGACCCCCACTGACATCAGTCTTTATGTTCACGCCACCAGACACCAAAGCAGATTCCATGTTTGTGTAAACGTACCTGGCAATAAACTCCAAGTGATAAGCCTTTACACTGATGAGTTAGTCAAACTGGAAAGGTGCCTGAAAGGATGTGCCTGGACTAATAACTATGTATTGTGTTGCAGGGCAGCTTTTTGTCTGAATCCTGCTCAGTCAGAGGATTCTCAGGGGCTTTTTCCATACCTGCGTTTTTCATCTGGAAGTGGTTTATCAACGCCAGAGCCTCCATGGCATCATTGATGGATTCCCACTCTAGCAGCCCTGAAGCACTGCGGTCACTGGGGGCTGCGCCACCTGGGGGTTAGAGTTAGCTTTAACTACAGGAACATTTCTGTGCAGAGAACAGTGGATTTCAACATTCAATGTTTGGCAAGCTAGGCCAGAAAAATGTTTCGGCTAGTTTTATTCATATCTACTGAGGGCTCCCAGACAGAACATCAGCATCTAGAAATACTTTCTATATATAGTCAGCAAGTTAATAAGGTAAGACAAATAAAGCACGAGCAGAATCAAAGCAGCTTACTCTTTCCTGTGAACATTTTCACGTTTACGGGATTCTTGACACCAAGCTCCTCACAAATCTGCAAAGAAAATATCTTTCATTAGGGAACTGTATGCTTTTATTCTGACAGTCTAAGCTTGCAGACATTTATAGTACATTTAAAAAATACTTTCAATATTGCAGTTCAACCAAATACAAAATCAGCAGTAATCAGCAATGTAACCGCACTATAATCAAGAGTCAGCCTGAATTCAAAAACACGCCGCCTCCTCCTCCACAGACCTGAGTGAAGATCTCGGGTGTGACGTCTGGCTGAGCGTTGAAGAAGTGCAGCACGTTGCTCGGGTGCTGGATGCGGTTTTTGGCTGCCTGCTCCGGCGAGGTGAACCGGTTGTTCCTGGAGCCGTGGAAGTCTTTGAAACTGCTCGATCCGTCCTCCAGCTCATAGCACTGACCGGGGACGATGGCCTGCTGCTTGGACACACTGCAGGGAGGGAGGATTCATCTTTTCAAATTCAACAGACGCCAGGAGAAGCTGCATTTTTCCTTTCAGTCATCATTTAACTATATCTTCCTCAAGCCGTTTGTCTGGGCTCGCACATGCATATCTTGAATAGAACTCGTGTCCTGATAGCTTGGGGCTTCAGTGGGGAAGATATTCGAGGCACGGCTCTTCAGGACATGGCTCTCTTGTTCTGGACGACATTTGTCTCCACAAGATATGTGAGAACTGACAGGATGAACTCACCACACATTGAGCCTCTGTCCAAACAGGAAGTTGTTGTTGAGGTGAGTGATGGCACGGTCCACTGCATAGCAGTCTCCCATCTCCACCATGGCAGCGCCAGGCTTACTCTTCATGAACTTCACCTGCAGAGAAACAGAGGAAAGATGGATCAGTGCGTTTCCCTAGTGGGCCTCTGTAGAGTCATCAATCGCACTGGGGAAAGTTGTCTCCATGAAAAAAACTAAAGTACATATTTGACCCCAAAGCCTTTACAGCATAAAGTCATGCATTTTATTATTCCTCCCTTACAATCTAAAGCCCGGCTTGTAGTTTTTAATTTCTTCCACTACAATCAGCGATACTCTCATATTTGTCCTATAGACAAAAAGCAGGCTGTATTCCTGTGCATTGCTGCTGTCCTAAAAAAGGGACAGGTTATGTTTTATTCTCCTATCGTCTTGTATAACAGCAGCTGATGCCAAGTCAGCAGGGCGTGATCTGTTCCGCACTAAGCTATCTCAGTGAAGCGGAGGAAAGAACAGATCTGTTCAGACAAGAAACATTATCACTGCTCATAGCCCCGATGCCTGGAAGTCACAATGGTGGCATAGTTCACAGTGAATCCAATAATATCTATGATTGAAATGCCAATGTAAAACACTCCAAAACCAACAAAGGGGTTATCTCATGCACATTTGAGCACCTCTGTGACACTCAGGGGTTAACAAGGATAGTAGGTTTGAGGCGAGGGAGGTTATGGAAGTTAAAGATTCCAGTTATACAACAACAAAGCGCTACCCATGTGACACAAGAGAACTTCACTTGTTTTAAAATAAACACTTTCAGTAGATAACCCCATGTTTTAGTCTAAACATCTTTAACATATTCCACACCCTGCTGACTCAGCCTGTGTTTCAATGCCTGAGACTTAGTGAGGAAATAAAACCCATCACTATGTAAGGTAGCAATTCATGGAAGCATGACCCAAATGTGTCTTACTAAAACCCATTCCCAGGACCTGAAATAAAACCATGTGGATTTGCTTCTCCAGCACGTGTACAGACTGTATTACGGGGCTGTTCAACTGATAAAAGCATCGGAGCTGCCACAATCACCAAAAACAGACACTGACCCGCTCTACGTTGCCATAGAGACAGAAGATGTTGAAGACCCGGTCGGCGTTCATTTTGACAGGCTCCAGGCCGTACAGCATGACTACCGGGGACTCAGCGTGGCCCCCGTACTCCCCAGGAGGAGGGGGAGGGGGACCGTAGTTGGGCCCGTAGTTCCTCCCTCCACGCCCTCTCATTGGTGGACCCATGCGGCGACCCTCATAGGGCGGGGATCCGTAGCTCTCGTCGTAGCCATGGTAACCACCGCCTGAATCATGATGCAAGCAAATGAGAGAACAGAAGAACTACAAATCAAACAAGGCGGAGTTCCACTCTAGAGGAGACACGGAGCATCACTGATTTCTTTCCAACACGTGTAAGCCAAGGCCTTACCGTACTCTGGAGGATGGTCGCCCAGCAACGCAGGCTGTCTCTGCCGCTTGTTGGGGTTTGCATTAATGTCATCTATGAGAAAAGACAGATTAAGGCAGATAAATAAAAGACATCTGACACCACAGCCTGCACTGTACAAAACGCTCATCTTAAATGTCCTACTCTCCACTCCGGCTCCTCACATGCTCAACCATTTAATTGGAGCTTTAGGAATAAACAAGGTGAGCTCTGTTATGAACCAATGGATGCCAACATAAGACTGAGTTAGAGGAGCTCTGAACAGACCAGTTAAGAAACCTAACCTCATGACAGAGTTGTAGCACTACAAACATCTATTAATGCGTGTCAGTTGAACACAAACACCGTTGAGAAGACACCGCTTTGTTTTGAATGCACAGTTTAAAGGATTGAAGTTCTCTCTTCTGTAAAGTGTGAGTGATTTGGAATTTAGGATTTACAAAATATCAAACAATTGTGAAAAACAACAACAACCTTAAATAAGGTATTACGACTTTTTATGCAAAATCTTGCTTAAAGAGCACATATTAAAATAGATGAATAATGTTTCATGGGTTACTCAAATTACTTTGAAATCAAATAAGTACTTAAGATGAATGCATGCATTTTAAAATTGATACATCTTGCAAAAGTAGAAACCCCTGCTGAAGGTATCCGAGTGACTGATCTGGGTCTGTATTGAAGGGAGGTGTGGGATGTAAGAGATACTGTATGACGTCTTATCCACAATGGTGCATACCAAGTGGAACAGGGGGAAACTGCATTGAAAACACACACACACCTGGATTGCTCCCATTGCCATCTGCATCACCATCTGTACGGGTACACAATAATCATAGTCAGAATGGAAGCTTGGTTAATCACAAACGGCAATTTTGTAGGCAAATGTGAATTCAACCCAGATAAAATGTCAGGAAGGCGCAGTGAAACCACTAAAGACAAAGCCGCCTCAACTAGGACGCATTTCAGGATATATAATACCCATAGTTTGGAAGAGCTCGGTTGATAACCTGCGGATTTACCAGATTCTAAAAGCAATTTGGCAAACTAAATAAAAAGAAGCATGCAGATTATGGACATCAGCAGCCACTGTGGCTGGTGATGGAAAGCTATTCCTGCTTTTTGATAAACGGCATTGGTCATGGGACCAGCACATCCTGCATAAATTAATATTCAGCTCACACCCTCTGTCCAAATTAAACACATGATTTAATTCCCAAAGAGAGACCAAGGAAGCCGGTAGAGATGAGTCAAAACGGACAGTAGTGACATTAGTTTGAGGCTCCGACAGAACCTCGACCTACACCCTCTTCCACAAAGAGAAAGGTTAAGCCTGCATGAGGAAGGAAGATGGAGTCATGTCAGTCTTGTGTGGCGATGTTGGGTGTTGGGCTTTGGGGTCATGTGGTGCTGTGCAGTGGTGTTCCCTGAGGAGGGCCTTGATTTACTTACTGCATGCTTACAAACAGTAGGGGGGAAGATATTTGCTGCAGTAGCTCCACCACTCTCCACTCAATTCATTTCATCCAACACTCATCCATTTCCTTTCTTGGGGTAAAACTCTCCACCTCAGGATCGAGTAATGGTTCTATCAGGTTGAAAGGCCCATTGGCGGGTTGGTTGGCCGTTTCCATCCTTTTTGTCCCTTTTTGGTATAGTCCGCTTATCGCCCACTGGGAGGCCTTGAGGCTGCCATAGAGCACATTTCAGTTGGGAAGCTGGCTCCTCTTAGCAGCAAATTGCCAAACCTGCATCACATGGAAGGTGTTACACAGCTTCTACAGACTTTAAAATATCAAGGAAAAAAAATGCACTCAAAAAAGGGGATAGCTTAACAGAAAATCAGAGAGGAAAAGATGAAGAGATGAGGGAAAGAGCGAGAGAGAAAAGCTGAATTCCATGTGGGAGGAAACATAAAACCAAAAGTGGGCCTGAGTGTGCTTGATGGTGTTGTCAGCAGTGTCTTCATCAGTTGTCTTGTGTTGACTCCAATGGAGCTGTGAGCCATCTATTGGATCAGTTGGTACGCCGTCAGCGAGTGTGCTGCTGGAGTGTTTTGTTTTCGTGTCAACAAGCTTGACGGGTTACGCGGCCAAAAACAGTACAGGAAGGGCAGAGGCTTTACAAATGTGGTCTTGGTGGACTGGTGCGTATCAGCCTACATCAGTTGTTGTACTGAGATGTCTGTGTCTTCTCTGGTATCAGTCTCCGCTTGGTGTCGACAGTGGGGTGCTGGGGTTGTAGATGCGAGCTCTGGCCTGCTTCTATGTGTCTTTGTCTCAAATGGGTACAAAGTAAGAAGGGGGAAAGGAACCGAGTGTAGCTCAGTGCCCAAAACCCCCCGCTCTGTGTGCACTGTCTTCGTGGCTCTTGTGCTGGAATACGGAGATGAGTGGTAAATCAGTCCTACACCGGCATGTTGAGTGGGTGGTGTCTTGTAGTTTGTCCCCTTGTATCTCACGGGACATTTGGCCCTCTGTGTGATAGTGTCCTCACTGAAGAAGTGGATACTTGGTGGTGTTGGCAGAGTGGGGATGTTGTCAGCATGTATCTGCCTCTCCCTCCTGTGCATGTTTTTTGGGCTTGCTGAGATCACAGGTTGAGCAGGAGGTAAGTGTTACATGAGTCAGATAGCCTGTTGACTGATGTTGGTCTCACTTATGAAACAAACCACACCAGAAAATGAGGCAGCCTCAAAGGCTATTTGGTCAGAGTCACTTTACATCAAATCCATTCTGGCTGCCTGAGGGGGCTCTGACCATACGTACTAGACTTCAGTATGGTGTTTGTAAAAATAAAAAAAACACTGAGGGAGAATTAAGGGTTGGATGACAGTGGAAAGGCCCGAGATCAGTTTTGTTTGCCGAAGAAATTTGTTTCTGGAAAATGCTGCGTTTACATGTTGCCTGAACTGTGGAATAATTGTAATGATTTTTTCCAAGTTCATCTTTAAGTTAATGCAACGTTGTTTAAGTGTGGTTAGGAAGCCAGGAACAAATGCTGGCTAAAGAACGCTTTGCACACAACGGGGACGTGAAATCACGACCCAAATATGTAAACAACATTCTGTAAGAGGTCATAACAACAGCTCAGAATTCAGCAGTCCACCGTCACACAACCTTACAAAAGGCTTCTAATTCATTGTGTAAACTAACTCACTAATCCTGATTCAAGCTCATTTAACCTTTGCAGGAAAAGAACATGTGACATTCCTACGAGTTTTACTTTTGATACAGATAAGGCTTTAAAATAACTGTCATTGACCTGCTTTAAACTCAAGTTAACCCATGTATGTTTATGGCTGATTTCAAGCTGAACTTCCCTTTGTTAGTATCTGTGACTATTTGTTATGTCTGGTTAGGTTTGTTTATCCGCCGCAGTTACGTAGTGGAAAAAATGCCACTGTGTCGTTACCGGCAGTCACTTCGATGAAGGTGGTGAAAAAGGTTTTTATGATCAGGTAGAAATATTTACAGCTCAAGCACTTCAACTTAACCTCAGCTGTCATGACATATTTACTACAGTTCAAATTCCCACTAAATGAGAGGGCTACTACACCCAGTCTATGTAAACCAGAACGACTACATGCCGTGAAGAGCAAGACTGCTAGCCTGAAGCTATAGAGCAGCATTCAAGACCATAGTCTTGAAATACAGAGGTTAACCTTTTCTTTGTCAGCAAATTTGTTTCCGTTGATCCTGCCACACAATTGAGCTCAGACATTTTTCAATTAACTTGAATTATGGGAATCCATGTCACACATCTCTTCTGGAGCTAAAATAATTTTTGACACTACTTTTTTTGTGTCTGGATTGTTATCTGTTAAATAACTTATATTAGCACCCTTCTTCGTCTCACTGCATGAACCCTGAGCAGTGTGTTTTGAAGAGCGAGTAAGACCCAAAGCAACGCTTCAGTCGTAATGCCACACAAGCTTTTTTACAAACAATATAGTACATTAGACACAATTTATATCTTTGTCGTAGCATTATGAACGAAGGGTGTTGCTGGAAATCCCAATAGTGGCAGCATGAGGCTGCAGACACAAAGCAGGTGGCTCAGCAGATGTTTGATGGTGTGCTCAGGTGCTATAGGTTTTACCTGGGCCTCCCAGGTTGGGGTTAGTGTAGTCCCAGGTGTCTTGGTCATTTTTGAACACATTCAGTCGAGTGGGCTGAGGAGACAAAATTTGTAAGAATTTAAACATACATGAACTATAGTAATGCACACAGCATGACCATCCTCTTACACACACACAAAACCTATGAGCTGCAATTATTACACATTGTAAAACTGGCATTACAAAAATCTAATGGTGTTATTGCTTGTCTGCATTTTTGTGCAGAGTGCTGTATGATAACAGCAACAGAGTCAGGCTGTCTTTGCTTTATCAGTCTCGACAGAACCTGAAAGTCTTAGATATAAACGGTACCGCCAAGATTGTCATCAATCATCTGTTAAGCCAGGCTTTCTGTTTCAAGCTCTCTCAATTTCTCATAAGGGGATGTTTGTTGCTCATTTTTCTCTGCACAGAATCCATTGATCACCGCCAACTGTCGCTTTATACAAATGAATGAAGGCACAAATGTACCAAGTGTACATTAATTAAATAGTCATTTATCACTCGATGTAAGCGGAGCCTCTTGTTTGATTCTAACTTGACAGGTGCACATTCTGCAGCTCTCAGAATTTACCTTTCAAATGAGTTCAGTAAAGGAGGGATGAAAGAATAATACCATGTGCAAGTTAACTGTACTGATGATTCCAATTGTGAACCATTAATGTATCCAGCAAGCCAATACATAGGAGTCAGTGTGTGCAGATAGCTAGAGAACCAGCCGACACTCATGATTACATGAATATGTTCAAACTAAAGGTACGTGAATACGAGGAAATGCAGTTTTGCTACAGAAGCCATGCTACTCGTTCAGTAGCACAAATGCAAATATATCATTGATGTAACGTTAACCCATTGAAGCCGGGAAAGCGTTGCCGCATCTCTACCATTTAAACCGGGGGCGCTGTTGCGTCATTCTACCATTGAAGCCGGGAAAGCGGATACGTCATTTTCTGGTGCTCTGTGGTATTTTTTTGCATTAATTATCGGCCTCTTAGTCATGGAAATGCATCAGAATATAGTCGTTGCGTCGTTTGGATTTTTTTCGAGCAATCATGGCAGACTTAGACTACCGCGGAGGGAATTCTGAAGTTAATGAAGGTAGTGATATTGACGATCTGCACAGCGCTGATGACATTATTGCTGAAGACTTTGTTAGGTTAAGACACATGTTTGAAGACGGCGACGATGACCATGAGTTCGAAGATTTTGAAACCGAGTGGAGGACGGAGAATTACCACTCTAATCCAGAGTTTTTTCAACCACACCACTGGGTGAAAGTCCATTTACTCTCAAAGCTCTCAAATACTTTTTTAATGTTGTTTCTATCTGCTACAGAGGCTGAGAAATCAATTATTTAGTAGGCGTTGACACAATTGCTGAATTTCCAGAAACACTTTTAAGGGGTTCTTCTAAAATCGCCCATAAGTTTTACAGGCATTTTAGGCCTAAATGGGTTAATGAGCAAGCTTTTCGTCCTTCCTGCTCACAGATTGACTGATGACTTTAAAGTTGGCCTATTGTCAAAGGAACTTGTCAGTGGATTGTGCGTCTGAATTGATTTTACACTGAAACAAAACATAGTTTGGAGCATGTGCCATAGCGATCTAGAGATTAAGAGAGCTAAACAACCAGCCTGACTGAGACACACTGCTCTGAAGAACGCCCTCTGTTGTTTACGTTGTTCATCAATGAACATGCTTTGTGTTTCTGCAGCATACCTTGGCATATTCGATCTTCAGCGTGCAGCAGCCGGAGTAAATATCGGCTCCGTTGAGTGAAGCTTTGGCCCGCTGTGCACTTTGCACTGAGTCGAATGTAATGAAAGAGTTAAGGACAAAACAATGAAGTACCAGTCTACGATGAAAGTCATAATACAGATTGCCAGAAGCCAAAAAAGAAGCAAAAAATACCTGAACATCGGTAAGACGCTGAGCCTGCACGAGGTCATTTAACAACCTTAAATCCAAGTTTAATCTCAACGTCAGAACACAACAACTACCAAGACTGTCAACACTATAGATGTTTATGCAAATATTTCACTAGTAGAAACTGTGGTAATTCCTGTTTTAAAACCATATATTCTGTTAATTTGGGTTGGAACTAGCAGGAAACAGCCTTGCCATCTTATTTCTTTTGTTATTTTTGACAAACTTGTCATCAAAAATCTGATTGCGCCCCTGGCAGACAGCATCAATGGAAAAGGATATTCAACCATGGCCTGGACGCCGTTCTTCCGGAAGATGACGATTCTCTGGACAGGCCCACAGTTGTTGCAGATGGTGTAGAGAACATCCTGTTAACATGTAAAAGGTTAAAAAACTGATCCACACACACACACACACACACAGTCAGGTCAACAGGCAAACCCTACGAGAAATAAAGAAAATGTCTAAACAGTTTGCTTTGAATAAAAAGGTTGCCAATATGGAATCATAGCTGACCCACATTACCCGACAGTAGAGGGGTGCTGCTTAACCAGGCCTAACAAGACTCAGCTACATTCATAACAGCAAAGCAAAATAAAGTCACTATTCACTGCCAGCTGCAGAGTATAAGCAAAACAGGCAAGTGAGTCTCCCTTGAAGAGGGAGTGAGCAGCCACGACTGTGAGGGGTGGGAAATGATTACATTGTCTTGGTGTTAGGTACTGCAGCCTAGATTCTTTACATCTGTAAACCAAAAGGCAGTCAGGCAGCAGAGGTGTACACTGGGAAATAACCAGCAACTACATTAACAAGGCTTCACTTGCACTACCTCCTCAAGAGTGCTGAAATTTTAACCATAACCCCTGTCATTTACTCAGGCAGGCCCCCCTTCCCCCACTGGCATGGCTTTATTCAGCAAATTTAAACCATGTCACAAACTTGATGAATCTCGCCAATTCAAGTAAACAGACAAGCAGAAGTCCAAAGATTTGCATTTACCGTGGTGATGGGGTAGATGGGGTTCATGATGGTGAGCAGAAGAACATTGTTAACACTTCTAGAGTCATCGGCGTCTCCCGGCCTGGATATCTTCTGGCTAGTGGAGTAGTTGATGAAGGCTGGGTGGCCGGCGATGTAAACCTGGTTGTCTGCAGCATAGGTTACAGCTGTGGATGATCCATTCATGTCCTCGTACTCGACCAGGGCCTGTCGCTTCTTAGGCATCACCACAACATAGCTAAAATCAAAATAAATAAAAAAGTGGTTTCAATGCAAAGTGAAATGTGTGTGATCCACTGGATCCTATGTGTCGCTAGTTGCACAAGAACACTTGAAAAGTTCATATCTTTCAGGTGGAAGGTTACAGCTTTCTAACTAAACCTACCATGAACCTGACTTTCTGCTTTGTTAAAAAAAAAGTTCATGACCTCTAAGGGAAATATGCACATCTTTGATCATTTTTCCCCCACACATGAAGACTGTTGTCCTACCTGATTGCCCCAAATTCTTGCAAGGCCTCCACAAGGTCAGCCTCTGTAACACCATCCACAAGCCCCCGGACATGCACCACGACAGATGGAAGGGTCTTGTGTGGATCTTCATAACCCTTTGGAAGAAATAAGAAAATTAGCAAACGTGTAAAGTAGAAAAATGTATACTTGTCTTATCAAGTGTCGGGCATGTGTGAGAGCCGTCTATGGGACACATAAAATAAATTACAATTATTTACAATATGAGGTAGCATAGTTGTGCTTTACTTGAGTGTTTCCATTTGGTGCAACTTTATTCTACATCACTTCATCTCAGAGGCGACTGCGTCAGTTAGTTTATTATTATTTTTTAAAGTTTGATAAATTAATAATATTTTTACCTTTCTGTCCACTGATTTTGAATGTAAATGTTTTCTGTTCAAGTCAAGGTTACATTTATTTTCTGAGCAGTATTAGTTCAAACAAGCATAACTTGAATTAAACATCAGTACAGTGCAACATACAAATGAATGCAGCATTACTATTCCAGAATATTATTTACAATAGTGCGCACTGACATGCATCATTTAAAGGCTAAATTAGTAATTTGACTTCTAATACTTGGTTACATTTTGATGATTATAAAACGGGTATTATTACCTTTACTTAACACGTATGTAATAGTTAAGGAATACTACTTACACTTCTGAAACGGGGCACAAATCTGTAACTGTTATGGGATGCTACTGCTAACTCTTAGCATTTACCTTAAAACAACACGCTACCTAAGGTTGCAGTTGGGGGAGGAGGCAGTTGACTTAATCTGCGTATATCGTTTAATCTTTACTTAATACGTCTTTCTACAATGGAAAGACAAAGTGGGTGGTTAAATTCACGCCGTTTTTTGAATAGAATAACACTATTATGTTACCCGACATGGCCTAGCTGCTGCACCAAAGCTGCCTAGTATGATACAATGTGTTGCTAGCTCACAGCTAGCATATGGCTAATCGTAACCGGCACTAGAACAAAGCCGTTCCAGGGCAAGGCCCCTCCAACCATCCCATTCAGACAACACAGCAAAGGTTTGAGCACGACTTGTGTTTCGGGATGACTCATCCTAAGCAACAAGCGTATTATACACATAATAAAGGCTGATACAACGGGGAATGCAAGATACCCCCTCTCGAAGACATAGATTTAAATTGACCTGCGACGCGTCGTGGACATTTTTTTCCAATCGCCCAAATCAAATTCAACCACGAACACTGAGCAGCGCGTGTCCGATATTCAAGTAAAAACAATTTCCACTGCAGCTCACACACAACTCACCGTGGCCATTCCGTCGGTTTTCTGTCGTTTAGTTGCCCTGCCGTCTTCGCTGTAGTAACGGCTCGCTGCAGTAGCCATGTTGTCCCGTTTAAAAAGGATGGTGGTAGTGACGATGAAATGAAATGGACGGAAAGTCAAGAAAAGCAAGGCTCCTTTATCCACGCCCAGTACAGCGGCAACGCGGGTTGTTATAGGCCCAGGCAGCTGTCAATCTATATAACTTCGGTGATAGCCAATAGGAGATCAGCATCAACAGTATGAAAATGTTATCCCGGAGTGTTTGCAACGCAGCGGAAGCAACATCAGAGACGTTTCAGAAAATAAAAGCATGTGTCAATATTTTGATAAATGAGTTGTGTATTAATGCGTCCACGTTGATTTATATTTTCACAGTTATACAAAAAATAATATTGTCAAATTTATGTTTTACTTCTATCTTTGTTGTTGTTGTTTTAACTGTAAAGCTTATTTCTGTGCATGTACAAAAAAGTGCTGTGTTTGTACTTTGGTAAAGTCCCAGTGTAGAGCGGTATTTCATCACAGGGGCACCAAAGAAAATGATCTGAAGTTTGTAATGTTTTTGGGCCTTTGGTTGAAAATATCTAGCATATTACTATTTTGATAAAATACTAATAAAATACCTGTAATGATAACCTGCTGATATCTTAATGTGGATAATTGAACGATGTTAAGATATATATATATATATTTGTTTCAGTTACACAAAACAAAACTTCATTCAGCAAATTAAATGTATCAAAAGGTGAAATAAAATAAGAACACTGAAATATGTTGAAGAGGTTTATTCTAAAATAAAACTGCCTCCGTCTTACCATATAAGCCAGGAACAGCCCAAAGCTATTAAAGCAGCCCTACAGAAATCAAACTCCAGCACTGTGTATACTGTAAAACTAAAAGTGACTGGAACAGATCGGAGATCAACACATGGGGAACATCAATTCAGCACACACTGAAACTGATCTTGTTCATAAAAGGGACAGTGCATGACAGAAACACACTCAACGTCATTTTAAAGGCATGCCGGCCAACAAATACCTCCTCATGCCATCATGAAGCATTTAACAGCATCAGAATTTAGAAATCAAAATGGAGGCAATACAAAATAATAATATTTTGCCAATTCTCAATGGAGAAAAATAGTTTGAGATTTGACACTTTCAGGAATAAAAGCAGTTTTAAATGCAATGTCCCTCCCCTCAAAAACCCCATCTTAAACTGCACAAAACCTAGCTAAAAGTTAATGGCAACGTTACCTTCACAGGAGTGTAGCTACCCCACTTCAAATAAGGAAGATAAGCTATGCAGCAGAAGCAACAACTAAAACGATCAAATTAAAATAGATGTTTTTCTTACTATACTGACTAACAACCAAAAGCTGCACACAGAATACAATCATGGGGAAGAAAATGTAACTTAAAAAAGATTTGGATTAGTCAGACAGTGAAAGCAGACAGGTGCAGGGGTTGTGGGTCTGTCTGATAAGGAATAATAAGTCTTCTTCTCTCAGTCAGCTGCTGGCGTAGGGCTGCGGTGAGGGCTTGCTGAACGGGAACGACTGAAACAAAAATAAAGAGGGATTAGCTTGCCAAAAGGGAGGATGGAAGGATGATCAGACAGAAATTCCACAGTACTCAACATCTGAGTTTTAACCTTTTGAGAAAGCTCATGACTGGATGCCCACTGAAACTTGTAAACAGTCTGAAGTCTTTAACCTTTCAAACCAGGTTTTAATGTGAACATTTATTTTTGAACACCTTTGGTGTTATATATATATATATAAACAGCTCTGAAAAAAATTAAGAGACCACTCCAAATGTGTCTTAAATCTTTCTCTCTACATGTGTGGCAGCCATTCCAGTGTCTGTTGAATTTTAACACAGAGAAATGTTATCAGTATTTTATAGAACACAATTAAAAAAAATGTAAAAAACATTTAACTCAAAGACAAAGCTAATAATAATAAAACGGGACAAAAGGAAAATGCTGAAGTGGTCTCTTAATTTTTTCCAGGGCTGTATGTATACATCTTAGGCAACTTATCTTTGCATTTAAAAGAAACAACCTTCCAGGGTCAAGAGTAAAGTACACAAACACACCTAGGGAAAAAACAGTCTTTTAAAAAACTGACAGGTCATTGACAGTCGCCCCACCTGCAAATACAGCAGATCCATAGTTTAAACTCTGAAGAGACATTAAGGTCCTTAATTTTATTAATGTCATGACCAGAGAAGTAACTGCACAATTAAAAACCAACGTGTTTCTTTATTTATTATAAAGTTCTAGAAGTACTAAAATAAATACTTTATTGTTGAAGTAGCCAAAAACGGTCATCTACCAAGGCTCAAACTCAAATGTGTGATGTCGTCCCAGTGATGCAAAAACATTATTGGAGAGGATAAAAAATATATTTTGGGGCATTTACAGGACAAGAAAGTACATCTAACCTAAGAAAAACTAAACCCTGACTTTATTTTTGGACAAAGTTTGTAACTATAACATTTGGGGAGCCCCCACAATTCTGTATGTGTATGTAATAATAGAGTTTTAAAATTAATTTAGCTGTTTGTATGGTGTTTTATTTATGCCACTCATTACTTTTAACTACGGAAATAGAATGAAATACTTTGGAAAGTATTTCATTGTATTTGTTGCGGTTTGAGACAGTGGTGAAAAGGTTTAGTTGGAGCCCTGGGCACAAGAAGAAAAAAACATTTGACTATGCCCCCCTCAGAAATATCATCAATTGAAACTCATCTTGCCTTCCTCTCTTGCACTCACTCAATCATCCAGGCACACTCGCATGCAAACACATTTGTACTCTGCATGCTTGTTAAAAGCTCAACTATAGCTCTCTAATCACCAGTTCTGAGGACACCAACCCTGTGCATTTCTTTCACCATGAACATGAGCTTGTCAGGGGGTTTGATTTTTGTTACCTTTGGAGACAGTGGCAGAAACAACAAGTACACAGAAGCGAAGGATGACTACAACTCGGTGAGACTGCGCTGGGAGGCTCTTGAAGTCTGATCTCTCGTCAGCTCTTTCTCTCACTTTCAGAAGCTAAGTCAGAGGCCGAAGAACTCTGGTAGGTAGGGGGGTCTGGTAGGTAGGTAATGGATTTAAATGATCTGTGTGGGTCAGCCCTCTGGTACTTCTGAAGACTCTAGTAGAACAACTGAATGTGTGCACGGGCTGATCTCGTCTGAGCGTGTGCGTCGGTCGAACAGACGGTCACCCATTCACTGTGGGGAGGGTAGGTCGGAAGGTCGACCTCTTTCTCGCTGTCTAACACCAGATGCAGGCGAAGGCTGATCTCAGGTCAGCGCTTAGTCACCCTCCCGCAGGACGTACACACCGCCAGCTGGCAGACCCTGGGCCTGGGATCAGCTGTGGTTTCAGTGCAGTGCTCAGCTCCCACCACACGCTTTAAAGAAAATATGAAAAATAAACAAAACTGTGCTGCAGAGATTCTTAACTTAAGTCACACCAAGGGTGTCGTCAACTCATATTTTTTCTAGAGAATTCTTTTGATCTAGCCAGACTCAGGATAGGGAATTTAAGAAGAAATAAAAACATTGAAAAAAATTCCATCTTTACTTAACACTTATCAATCCCATAATTACAGTTTTCTCTCTTGCAATGTCTGCATTTAAATTCATTTCTGTAAAATAGAGCTACATAGTTTTTGTCTTTAAAAGAAAGCAAGAGTACAGAGGACATGTCAGTGGTTTTAGCTGCTAAGAGTCTCAACAGTTTACAGGCCTTTCATGTGCTCTCTTTTCAGGCTCTACGCTGAGGGTAAATATTTCAGAGATATCAAGAGCTGGAAAAGAGAGCACCGGAGAGACAGGGACATCTAATCTTTCATCTACTCATACTACCCTACACAAGACAGAGGGCCCAAGTCCCTGTCACTACCCATCCCCCACTCCACTGCTGGCCGACAGCAGGGGCAGAAGACCTGGCGAAGAAGCATCCCTCTCTGCGTCGAGGAGTCTCGGTCGTCCATCTCACTTCTGGTGGCGGTTGTTTGGTGGCAGAGTGACGCTCCCGGGTGGATGGGGGGGTCTACTTAATAGTCATTCCCTGGCTAGGATGGAGCGCCTAAGTTCTGGCTAACGTATAGAACATAACTAAGCCTCTCTTAGAACGCAGGATAGTTGTGTTCTGAACTATCTAAATTCTATACTGGTTAGCCTAGACCTTAATTCTTCCTTATGAGTTTTAACACAAGTCTAAAATGTCTGGGTAAAACACTGACAACTGGCAGGACTAAACAACTCAAATCTTGGTTTAATGAGTGAGAGACATTTAGACGGTTTACCTGCTCCTTTTGTGGTCGGCTGAATGAGATCGTGATCGGGAATGGGAGACAGAGCGACCTCTTGGGGGGGAGCGACCTCTGGGAGGAGAGCGGCCTCTGGGCGAAGAGCGCCCTCTGGGTGCAGAGGTAGACCGAGACCGAGACCTGGAACGACTGGAAAGAGGAAGAAACAACATGATCCACTATCGAATAAATAAGAATGAGTTATTTTCCTCACAGATGAGTCTAGGCAGAGAGCAGAGACCTGCTGACCTGCACCTCCATCCTCTCAATGTCCTTCTGACCTGACAGTTAGAATCATTGCTGCCCCTGACAAAATTACCTTTTGTCATGACCCCTCATGTCACCACGGTGGAATGTCTGCTATCAACAGCAGTGCATTTCAGGTACAAGCTGTTTAATTAGGTCATGAAAAACTGTTGCACACACTACTTACCTTCTCACCGGAGTCCTGGACTTGGAACGGGCTGGGGAGCCAGACCTAATGTTACAGAAAATAAAGGATTTCAAATTACAGCTATGGTGGGAACCATAGCAACCCTAAAGGCATAAACTACCACAGGGGGCTGAACCAATAACACACACACAGCAAATGTACTTAATTGATCCCTGGGAGAAGTACTATTCTGATGCAGAAATGGACAATCACAACAAGGAAAAGGAGTGGCCACATCCGTCACATGCTGTATGTCGCTATTACAAAACCTAGAAAGTGTATTTACTAACCTAACAGTTATTTATAGTAAACCAGCTGTATTCTTACCGGCTCCTTCGTCTGGAATAGGATGGAGATCGGCGACGGCTCCTGAAAAAGTAAGACAAGAGTGGGTTAACAAAAGGCTCGTTCTGCTGAGAGCTAGTATTTCTGCACAGTTGCAGATAAAGATTGGGCTAAACCAAAGTTATAGTATTATACTACTTGCAAAATTAGATTTCAGTGTTAGGATTGTTTTCAACATTTATGATCAACACACTTCCAATAGATCCAGGGCAATGTCAATTCCAAATTAAATAAAAATGATATACAGCCACGGAAAAAATTAAGAGACCACTCCAATTTTTTCTCTCTACATGTACGGCAGCCATTCCAGTGTGTGTTGAATTCCAACACAGAGAAAAAAAAAACATTAATCTCAAAAGACGTACCTATAAATAGTAATACAAGAGAAACTGATACTGCTGAAGTGGTCTCTTAATTCTTTCCGGGGCTGTATGTATTATTGAAATGCAAGACTTTATTCGCCAGCACCTTACTACCCCAGATGTATTCAAAAACCTCGATAGAGACCTTGAATGTAACAAAGGTGGGCATTATTACAGTTTTAAACCTGGGACAAGCTTTTTTTTGGGGCAAAATAAAACAATCAATTTAGATATTATCCTGAGTTAATGTAACCTTAGCCTTTACATAAATGTTTATTCATCTGATCTGATCAGTGTGATTTGCAGCATTCAAACCAGGTTTCATGCACAAACTACCAAAGCTCAAAAGCCCAAAACCTCTGGGGTTCTGTGCCTACATACCTGCTGTGGCTCCGGCTGCGGGAGCGAGAGCGATAACGGCGCCCGCGGGACCTGGACCTTGAGCGAGATCTAGAACGAGAACGGGACCTAAAACGAAAACCAATTGGTTTACTCCCATCTGTCTTTGAGGTACAGGCCTCAGAGCACGTGTCGAGTGTTTCAGCCACAGCAGACAGTATTCCCTTACCTGCTGCGACGGCCTCCTCTCTTGCTAAAGCGGTAGCAGTCATAGGCGTAGTGGCCTCGGTCCCCACACTGGTAACACCGATCATTGGGGTCAAACTGGCGTCGGCTGGGGCGTCCACGGCCCTTCCTGGAGAGGCCTGTCGACAGCTCCACACGAACACGGGAACCACAAAGAATCCTGAGGAGAAGAAAGGTCAGTGAGAGAGGGCAGAGGCGGGTGTAGTTCCTAAAACCCTTCTCAAGTCCCCTTATATTTAACTGTTTGCATTTCTTAAGTCTGCTACAAGGAAAATATTATTACTTACTTTCCATCCATGCCCTTCACAGCATCTTCTGCATCCCTGGGATCCTCAAACTCCACGAAGGCAAACCCAGGTGGGTTCCTGGCCACCCAGACGGTCCTCAGTGGGCCGTAATAGCTGAATGCTCGCTCTAGCTCCCCCTTGGCAGCACCATTGCCTAAGTCCCCAACATACACTTTACAGTCGGTGGCCCGAGATGAGCTACGGGAGGATGAATAGTGAGACATCTCCTCCTGCCTCCTGAGATAAGAGGAAAATAAGCATTAATTAGTGGTGGAACATTCAGGTCATTAAACAATAAGCTAATTGACAGACGTTAGGTTGTTTTTGTATTACGAACACATGTGTCTGACAGCGTTAGGGATTTTTTGATTACAATTTTTCATACATTTCCTGTAAAAAAAGTGTCAGCTGCTTTGATTTAGAATGTGTGTGATAAAACAAAACGTATCTTTACGCAATAAGAAAATAATCGCACTTCTTAAGCTGAATAAAAGCCTCTTCGATCTGCTGGACAATGCATCGCCACCAAAGCTGAACACAGGGATGTTTTTCTGAGCTCAATCAAGACTTTTTAGAGATACGTAGTTCTCAGTGAACAGCGATTACACAAACATGGATGATCATAGAACATGATGCATTGATGTAGATTAAACTACCCGACAGCATATAAAGGAGAGCACAACCGTAAACAACTACAGCAGCAACAACTATCCAAAACATAATATACAGTACACATCATGGACGGGTAAACCCCCTCTGAAACCTAACGAATAAAGCGGTCTCTCTTGACAAATAGGACATATTTGGGGCTCCTATATGGTGTAATGTTCCAGAAACTATGGTGTATCAGTTACCAATGAAACATATCAATACTAAATTGGAAAATATTATTTTCTAATAAAAAATGTAAAAGACCATATTGCAAAAACGAGTACACCCTCCTGAAAGGTAAACACATTCTACTTCACAAAAAAATGTACATGTGCTAGTTAGGGGGAATTGGTCAGCAGCTGAGTCTGTTGAACCATCACAGTCAAACAGGTGTAATTGGCTGACAATTAAAAGTGGTACTTAACCCACTGAATCTCTCAGAGTTATTGCTGACAACAATGGCACCACATGGGAGAGGGTTGTCTGGAGAAAATGATTTCATTGCATAAAAGAGGACATCACTGTTCAGTCACTACACAGTAGCAAAATACAGAACATTTAAAAAGGATGGATTTGTGATAAGCTCCCTGAAACTATTAGGCCGTTGCTGTAAACTTTCACCTCCTGATGAACGATTTTTGCAGAGAAAAGCGCAGGAGTATCGCAAAGCAAGTGCCTCAGGGCACAAAGCAAAGCAAGTGCCTCAGGGCAGGCAAAAGCCACGTCTGTTTCATCCCACACAGTAAGAAGCACGCTGCAAGAGGTGGAATGCATAGTTGTCATTCATGCAGGAAGCCACTGCTGAAGCCAAAGCACCAGAAAGCCTGTTTAACCCTTGCCAAGGCCCATATTGATAAAGGTGAAGACTTTTTAGAGTCCATACTCAAAGAAACCAAAGTCATTCTTTTCAGATCTGGTGGCATCCAAAACGTACGGCGTCGCAAGGCTGAAGAGTTCTCTAAGTGCAAGTATAATTAAGTAAGGCAATGGTAAAGTAATGACATGGGGACGTACGAGTGCTGCAGGTGTGGGGGAATTGTACTTCATCGATTGCAACATGAATTTGCAGATGTACTGCAAAATCCTGAAAAATAACATGCTACCCTCTCTCCTCACCCTGGGTTGCTGAACAAGGTGAAAGTAGTGCAGGAGCTGAGTATGTCACCTAACCTCAATCCTTTTGAGCACCTGTGGGGAGTGGCGCAGGAAAGACGTGACAATATGTCGGGAACTTGTACACTCGATGCCAAGAAGGGTCAGTGCAGTACTTGATAGTAACGGGGGACATACAGTATTAGAATATGACATATTGGTTTAATTTAATCTAGGCTGTACTTGTTTTGGCAAGCCTTGATGTAAGCAAAGTTGACTAATTCGCTTATTTTACAGGTACTCATTTCTAAGGTGTTTTATATATGTAGAGTTACCGGAATGTTCTACTTTTTACTGTAACGCAGTAAAACAAAGCATTTTAATCGAAATGATGTGGTGTTTGGTTTGGTTTATTGATAATTCACCAACATCGCGAGACATTCTGACACCAGAGAAACAATTGTGCTGGTAGAATAGTAACTCAGTAAGCCTGTTTACTATCGGTTCAGAGGGCTGCAGAAACAGATTCACAATGCAGAGCTGCAGGCTCGGAGAAAAGTGTACAAGACAATGCAACAGAAGGTAACTTTCTCTCGGACTTCTATGCTGCTTGAACTCCCAGTAGTTTTTTAGAAAGCTTGTCAGCCAAATCCCCGTTAACACACCAATGACAAGGTGAGCTAACGTTGCCATGTAGACTTGTTCATATACAGCAGGTCAGAGCTATATAGATAATAAGAGTTGCGATACTCCCATAGACCTCCGTTGGCAAAAATGGCTGTGCCTATTTCCGGGGTATGGACATCGAGATAGTTCCAAACATTGGCATTTGGGCGTTGGCCCCCGTTCACTTACATTGCGGCGCAACTGTTTATATTGTATCACAGGCCCTTTATGATGCTTATACTGAGCTTCATTTGTATATGCACAGCGTAATTATCTATATTTTATCTTGGTTGTTACAACAATTTGCAAGCATTGCCTGCTAGTTAGCTGGTGCGATTTCGCCAGCTGTGAAGGTGAGAGTTCGGTAATGAATCGTTAGTGAGTTCTATATTAATTATGTTGGGTAACTAACAAGCAGGATTTGGATTGATTATCGGGGAGGGGGGGGTAATTTATTTTGGCTTTTGGCTTTTACCTGCTGAACCTGACCGTGTCAGTCATCGTTAGTTGGCTTTGTGTGTGATATAAGATTGACTGCTAGCACTAGTAGCAATAAGGTGGTGTTTGTGATTAACATTTCATTTAATATTTCATTGAATTTTGATAATATGTGTATAGCTTAATGTTAAAATTATATTCTTAGTCTTAACATGATCATGTTCGTGTTGTGGTCCTGGGGGTGGTCACTTTCATCAGAAGAACTGAGCTAGGTGAATGCTGAACGGACCACGGCAAACCTCTTAGCGCTACCACGATGGTAGGGCTAATAGTTGAATCGGAATTTATAAGCAAAATCACGAATCAATAAAACAGCCCAGTTACGTTAAAATGAAAATCACCAGATGAATGATATGGAAAGGAAACGTTAAGTTAGAACTACTAAAGCCAGTAGTGCGACCCATGCTAACATGAACACTAAGCGTTTCCCCAACATTTTTTAAAACTAATCCAAGTAATACACAGCTTTCTGTTGTCACCTCTCCAAATGCAACACTGACTTTAACAAATATGCAATAATGCAATAACAGCTGACAAACTGCTTAGGTGTGTGTTTTCTTTAATATGTACCATTCAGTAATGCAATCGCTGCTGTCTGTCCCATAGAATAACATGACAGCGCAGCGTTGTTTGGAACTATCGGGGCTTACATGAACTGAGTGACTGCCCTGACGGCACATCAAAGAGTGTCGCAACTCTTAAGTATCTATATAGCTCTGCAGTAGGTTACACGGCGGTGCAGAGGCTCCGCTAATATGTTAGTAATAACACACAGGGACGTATTGTTACCGGTATCAAATAAATATTTAGCCCAGTTAAACAGAGCATGAGTCTAAAATGTAGCTATCTTCTTAATTTCCAGCATGTACTGCCAGATAAATAGACATTTGCCAAAGAGTTGGATAAAGCTGTTGCGTATTTCTGACAGTGATTGATATATACTGGATTGGCCATGAGCCTTCACTGCGCCTATTATAAGTTGTTAGTAGCCTTAAGCGCCGACACAGTTGATATACTATACCACATTGCCCTTCACTGGAGGTATTTCAGCTGCAATAAACTACATTTTAGCATTTAAAGCCACATTTATACGGTTATTTTGGTGAAAGTGACTCAAAAGTAGTGCAACGCTTTGCTGTTCACAGACAGTCATATTTAATGTAACTTATTACTTTAAAAAAAGACAGTTAAGTAATATATAATGTATTACATTTTGGAAGTAACTTAGCCAACACTGCTTAATACTTTTCTATGTTGTAATCTTTCCATGAACTGTATATAACAAATATATATTGATATCTATGTTCAGAGGAGATGTACTGTTTTATACTGTGTACTTTAATAGACAAACACTGACAGGGAGCTTTTTAACTGCACATAGAATACTCTTTAAATCCTAATCTAAATGTTGGTATTAATAAAATGTGTATTTTTGTACTTAATTAGTGAGATATGGGCTACTAGTAGTGGAGTATTCTCAGTGTGGTAAAATGTCTCGTTCCTTTCCTCTTCCACCACTGCACCTGTAGGAAGGCGCGTGAGCACCTTGATCAGCAGGTGCCGTGGGGCTGATCCTACCTTCTGTCAGCGCGGCAAACACAGCCTCCGGAAACCTCTTTACTTAAAGATCTGTCGTCCTATCCGTGTTCATAAGCATGACTGATTATGTATTTTTATTTGCATAACCACCTTCGTTTACTGCTAAATACATGGCCTCAGCGTTATTAACCAGACTCGTTACATAAACCCAGAAGTCAGTACAATATCATATGATTATTAAGGGTAACGTTTTGTGATTTCACTGTTTTGTACTTGAATTAAAGGAACGGAGCGGATCAGTTATATAACCTTAGCTTGCCTGCACGGACGTGGAACATGCAGCCATATGTAGCTGACTAACCCTTCATTGAATAAAATGACATCATCTTTACAGATAATTATTCAAATTGAACACACAATACATGTTTGGTGTGTGTATTTAAGTGGGTTTACCCAGGAATTAGCCCACGGCCTATATCTCCGCCTGCGCATAAACAATGGCGATTGCAGGCGCTAACGTTACCTTCTTCCGCTGACTCTGATGCAGATCCACGCGGGGAAGAACTTACACCGTCTCTAACGGAAGCCCAGGGTGGGTTTTAACCGAGTCAAAACTCGTGTTGCAAAATGAGCGAGCTATAAAGCCACTCTTATGGATATTAAAGACACTTCAACATGTCTGGTCCACAGTGGACCGGGTTAACCAAAACCATCAGAAACCAAATACAACCCAATGTCGTAAAGGCGTCATTTCCGCATTTCCGCAAGACTGACAGGAGGCAAACTTCCGGTTAAACCTTCAAAATACTATAACTAAATAGCACACAGTTAATAATTTATGGAAATTAATTGAACAGGGTTTCAACCGGCCGCAGTTCGAAATATTCAGTGTTGAAACTGGAGGATGTGGCCCAGAGGGATAGTGGATCAGGGGGAGAGCAGTTTCCAGTCCCACTGCAGTCAGCATGTCGTTGTGTCCCTGGGCAGTACACCACTGCGGTCAAACCAGCCCCGTCTTCGGAAAACATAATCAAGCCAGCCCGCTCGGTGGTTTGCAGTGCGCGTATATCATATGCATTACGGTAACAGCGTGGAGGAACAGATTTCAAAAATAAAGCTGGTGAATGTAAACAAAAAAGCAATAATAATAATAATAATAAATCAAACTAAATGAATAAATATAAAATAATAAATGTAATAATAGCAAATAGCTACAACATGCAAACTGTATTTCAGAGAACATTTTAATTCTAATTGTGTGTATAATAAGTCAAATTTAACAACTAGGAATACATTTTCAAAGTCCAATCTGACATCAAAAGGACAGACCAAGTGTCACAGGTCATTCAGGACATTCTGATGTGGAATTTCAAAATAAAAGCCCTTCAAAATGTCTTGTTAAAGCAATCTTTAAACTCATTTTCAGATCAGGATTAAAAGGAAGAGAAAACGGTGTGTTGCCAGGAACTCATTTCACTTCAGATTGATAGCAGACCACCTCAGAGTGTCACTCAGAAAATATCAGGACATTCTGATGTGGGATTTCAAAATAAAAGCCCTTCAAAATTTCTTGTTAAAATCATATTTCTACTTATTTTCAGATTAGGATTAAAAGGAAGTGGTCTGGTGTCAGGAATTTATTTCATTATAGAGAGGTTGAGCAGCTGATAGGCCGGTGCAGTCACAACAACCTCACGCTGAACACTCTCAGAACAGTGGAGAGTGTTGCAGGCGTGCAATTATGCAAAATAAAATTAATCTATAATTCACCTCAAATGCATAAAAACAAAAATAAAGAGCCTGTTTCGAAAATGTAAGGAGTAGAAAGTACAGATATTTCTGTTAAAATATAGGAAGTAAAAGTAAAACAGTCGTCTTACATCCCACCTCTGCAATGCGGTAAAGACAAGCATACAGAAAAAGAAGACATTTTCACTGCTGTCTGTTTTATTACATGGGAACAACGTAGTCCGAAAAACCTTTAGTTCACCTGATGGACAGAGTGTTCCAATGTGGCATTTTTTTTTAATTGGGAAATTAAACTTTAACCCTTTAACCTCCAGCTCAACTATTTGGTAGAACATTCTTTAAGTCACTATATCTTATTGAAAAACGTGTTTAACCTCATTCCACTTGTTTCAGCAATGTCTACAACAGGGGTGCCCAACCAGTCGATCGCGGTCTACCAGTCGATCGCGGGCTGAGTTCCAGTCGATTGCGAGAAAATGTTGTGTGTAGGCTATCCTCCTACTGTTGTGTAAAATAGGCCAACATTAAAACTTCCAACTTAAAACATCTTAAATAGGCACAATGAACTGCTGATCACGTGAAGCAGTGTGTAGATTTGTACAGCTATAGTAAGGTAGATCAGGCATAATCAAAGAAAAAATCTCACGTGCTTCTTCTATCTGCGCGCGCAGGGTATGGTTGCTAGCAGGGCCGTTTCTAGCCCATTGGCTGCCCTTGGCGATATTGAGATTTTGCGCCCTAGGCGGTCGCCTTGATGGCCTGTAGGAAGAACCGGCCCTGGTTGCTAGGTTCTAACTAAGGACTCGGAAGGGCGCGAGAAGCTTGACTAGAGCGAGTGGACACTACCATGGCGGCAGAAGCTAAAAAATCTAAAACGTATCATTTTCCTTCAGAGTGGGAGGAGGATTATTTTTTCGTGTATTCGAATGCCAAGTCCATATGTCTTATCTGCAATGCAAATGTGGCTTTACCAAAGAAAGGGAATTTGGAGCGGTCCACAAGAGCTACGATACACACTTCCCAGCTAAATCACCACTACGCGCCCGAAAAGTCAAGGAATTGAAAAGTCAGCTAGCAGCACAACAGTCCCATTTTTACCAGGCCCAATACCACGAGTAAGGCTGCAACCATAGCTTCTTATCGTGTCTGTCGTGTTCTTGCAAAAGGAAAGACATCTTTCAAGGATGGTGAAATTGTGAAAGAAGCGTTCATGGAAGCCGCAGATGCGCTTTGTGCCGATTTTAAAAATCGAAAGGAGATTGTGTCTGCTATTCAGGATGTGCAGCTATCAAGAAATTCTGTTACACGGCGATGCGAGGGAATGGCGGAGGATATTGAACAGCAATTGAGGAATGATGTTGACACATGTGAGTGTTTTTCTCTGCAAGTCGATGAATCCACTGATGCTGTGGATGTGGCTCAGCTATGTGTGTTCATTAGAATGGTTTTCGACAATATGAGTGTAAAAGAAGAGCTGCTGACCATTTTGCCTTTGAAAGGGCACACAAGAGGCACAGATATTTTTCAGGTTTTTATGGAATTCGTTAGTAAGAGCAAGTTGCCCCTCTTCAAACTCATCTCCATTACAACCGATGGGGCTCCAGCAATGATTGGACGTACTGCTGGGTTCATTGGATTGTGCAAACAGTCTGAATCTTTCCTGGATTTCCTGAATTACCATTGTATAATTCACCAGCAAGGGTTGTGCGGGAAGATTTGAAATATGAAAGACGTGATGGATGTGGCTAACTAGATTGCCTGTTCTGTTCGGCAATCTAGTCCGCTCAGCAGAGGTACATTTCTGGAACGGTTTTCTGAATTGTTGCCCGTAATTAAAGAATTTCTGAAACGTTCAAACCATGCTGAATATGCACAGCTAGAAGACAGTCAGTGGCTCTTGGATTTAGCCTTTCTTACTGATCTGACTGACAAGCTCAATAACTTGAATCTAGAGCTGCAGGGTAAGAACAAACACATCATCAACATGATCAGCTCCGTCAACACCTTTAAAAGCAAGTTACAGCTGCTATCAAGCAGGTTGCAACAGTGTGATCTGCGGAACTTTCCACACATGGACACAGAACTTAAGCGTCAGGGCAAAGACTGTGTGGAGCTTGAGAGTGCACGTTATGATGATCAAGTGCAAAGCATCTTGTCAGAATTTGACAGGCGCTTTACTGACTTTGCATCCATTGAGCCTGTTGTCAGTGTTCTCAGTTTTCCATTTGGGGAAAATATAGATGTGGATTGTATAACGTCCAAAGTGGCATCACTCTTCAACCTGGTTAGCGGTGCTATTGAGAATGAGATCCTCACACTAAATAATGACATTGAGCTCAAATCAAGAGCTACACCTGACACAAATGTCCAATTCTGGAATCTAATGCAGGACGAGAAGTACCCCAACCTCAGACAAACTGCAAAGAATTTGACTGCACTTTTGGGATCAACATATTTGTGTGAGTCTGCCTTTTCACATATGAAAATCATTAAGTCAAAATACAGATCCACCATGACTGATGACCACCTTGCGGCCTGCTTACGGCTGGCACTCAGCTCCTACTGTCCGGACTATGAGAGACTAGCTTCCTCCTCTCAGTGCCAGAAGTCCCACTAAGGTAGAGAACCACTTTTCCAACTTGAATTAGGCATTGTATTAATTGGGTTGTATGTTGTTGTGTTGTTATGGGCCAGTCCTAGGCCTACTTGTGCTTATTCTTTGCACGACGTACATTTACTTCAATAAATGTATTATTATTAATAAAACTTGATCTTTGTGTCAGAACATTGTGTTATTATATAGGTGCACAATTAATTGTGGCTACTCTATGGCTTTCGATATGGCTTGGTAGATCTCGACACACTATCAACTTTAAAAGTAGATCTTGATTCCAAAAGGGTTGGGCACCCCTGGTCTACAACAGGGTTGACATATGTTATGCTAAGAAAGACCACTAGATGTCACTGTGTCTCTCAATAGCACAGATAGCAAGTAAGCATACTTACAGGAACAAAATCACTCCTGACATGAGGCTTCTTTAAGGTAAGCTATTTCCTCTTGATAATATAGTGTTTAAGGACATACTGATCATAACTGTGTAACAAGATACAAAACAGACAAGATAATAACTTGTTGGAAAACATGCCGTACCAAACGACACTTTATAGTAAAGGCAGTGAAGCTAAGTAGCTACCTAGCTTAAATTGAGTATTTGCTAAAAAATGACCATCACTGGGTGTCAAGTTCATCAGTACTGTCCGATCAAACCGCATTGATTGAGTGCAAACCAGCGATGCTACATAGCATACTATAGAGGCCATAGTCATAATAATAATAATAATACATTTTATTTGTAGGCACCTTTCTCGGCATTCAAGGACACCGTACATGATACACACACAAGGACAATAAAAGGAATCAACAATGCAAGCAAAAAATAAAAACAATAGACGGTGACAGAGGAATTGATATCAAGTGGAATAAGCAGTTTTGAACAGATGTGTTTTGAGTTGTGTTTTTGAAATGGGGGAATGAGTCCATGTTTCTGAGTTGGGGTGGTAATGAGTTCCAGAGACGGGGAGCAGAGTGGCTGAATGCTCTGCTCCCCATGGTGATGAGATGGGCGGAGGGGACAGACAGGTGTATGGAGGAAGAGGATCTGAGGGAGCGGGAGGGAGTGGGAACAGGGAGGAGGTCGGACAGATATGGGGGGGGGGGGGGGGGGGGTGGGTTGTGGATGGCTTTGAATGTTAACAGGAGGACTTTGAATTGAATACGGAACTGAACCGGGAGCCAGTGGAGCTGTTGGAGGACAGGAGTGATGTGGTGGATGGAGGGGGTCTGAGTTATGATGCGGGCAGCTGAATTCTGGACCAATTGAAGTTTATGGAGGGTTTTTTGAGGGAGGCCGAAGAGGAGAGAGTTGCAGTAATCCAGACGGGAGGTGACGAGCCTGTGGACAAGGATGGCGGCAGTGTGGGGGGTAAGGGAGGGGCGGAGGCGATTGATGTTTCGTAGGTGGAAGTAGGCAGACCGGGTGATGTTATTGATGTGGGATTGAAAGGATAGTGTGCTGTCAAGGATGACACCCAGACCCTTAACATGGAGGGAGGGTGAAACAGAGGAGTTGTCGGTAGTGAGGGAAAAGCTGCCGGTTTTGGATAGAGTGGATTTGGTGCCGATGAGGAGAACCTCGGTTTTGTTACTGTTTAGCTTACGGAGGTTTTGAGTGAACCAGGTTTTTATTTCAGAGATGCAAACGGTGAGGGAGGTGGGCGGGAGAGTGGACGAAGGTTTAGTGGTGAGGTAGAGCTGGGTGTCATCAGCATAGCAGTGGAATTGAATGTTGAATTTGCGGAGGATATTGCCAAGGGGAAGGAGGTAGATGATGAAGAGGAGCGTCCCTAGGACAGTGCCCTGGGGCACACCTGAAGTGACGGCGGAGGGGATGGATTTAAAGGATTTGAGTTGAATGAACTGAGTGCGACCAGAGAGGTAAGATGTGAACCAGTCTAAGGGAGTGTGGGTGATGCCAATGGAAGATAGCCTGTCGAGGAGGGTGGTGTGACAGATGGTGTCAAAGCCTGCACTCAGGTCGAAGAGGATGAGGATGGTGAGGAGTCCAGAATCATCTGCCATAAGGAGGTCATTGTTGATTTTGATGAGTGCTTTTTCAGTGCTATGGAGTGGGCGGAAACCAGACTGGAACTGTTCATACAGGTTATTGTGGGATATGTGAGCATGGAGTTGGGAGGCAACTGTTTTTTCCAGGATTTTGGAGATGAAGGGTAGATTTGAGATAGGACGTAAGTTGTTGTAGTCGGAGGGGTCGGCACCAGGTTTTTTCAGAATTGGGGTGATTGCAGCAGTCTTGAAGGATGTAGGGAAAGTTCCAGTGGTGAGAGAGGGGAGGCAGACTTTAACAAGTTGTGTGGGGAGGGGTTACAGTTGACAGGTGGATGGCTTGGATTTCCGGATGAGTTCTGTGATTTCTGAGAGAGTGGGGAGCTGGAAGGAGGAGAATGAGTGTGTGGATGGGTGAAAGTCTGCTGAGATGCTGAGGGGAGGGTTTGATCCAAGGTGCTGGTGGATGTTCTTGATTTTTGCCGTGAAAAAGGACATAATGGAGTTGCTGAATGAGGTTGTGTACAAGTGAGGAGGGAGATAGTCCTGGGGTTTGGTGATATTGTTCAGTAGGGACACAGTGACTTGGAGTTTCCTTTATTGGCAGTAATTAGACTTGAGTAGTAGTGGGTTTTGGTGCTTGCAATGGAGTCGTTATAATGTATGATGTGGTTATCGTACATTTCTTTGTGAATGGTGAGACCAGTTTTTCTATGTAATCTTTCGAGTTGCCGACCTTTGGCTTTCATGAGGCGAAGATTGGGGGTGAACCAAGGGGCGGAGACAGAGAAAGAAACAGATCTGGTTTTTATCGGAGCAAGAGAATTGAGAACTCTGAGGTGGTCTGCTGTCAATCTGAATTGAAATGAGTTCCTGGCAACACACCGTTTCCTCTTAATCCTGATCTGAAAATGAGTTTAAAGATTGCTTTAACAAGACATTTTGAAGGGCTTTTATTTTGAAATTCCACATCAGAATGTCCTGAATGACCTGTGACACTTGGTCTGTCCTTTTGATGTCAGATTGGACTTTGAAAATGTATTCCTAGTTGTTAAATTTGACTTATTATACACACAATTAGAATTAAAATGTTCTCTGAAATACAGTTTGCATGTTGTAGCTATTTGCTATTATTACATTTATTATTTTATATTTATTCATTTAGTTTGATTTATTATTATTATTATTGCATTTTTGTTTACATTCACCAGCTTTATTTTGAATTATTATGTTCGTCCACGCTGTTACCGTAATGCATAGGATATACGCGCCACGCAAAACATCGAGGGGGCTGGCTTGACTATGTTTTCCGAAGATGGGGCTGGCTTGACCGCAGTAAGACACCTCACCCAAAATTGCTCCTTTGGACATTGCACACAGTATTGAATGTAAGTCCAACAAGTGACACGAGAGTGTAAGTACTCAAACCTCTTGAATTAAGTAAAAGTACTCAGAAGTAAATGTCCCTCATTTAAAATCTTACTCAAGCTAAATATTAGCATAAAAAATATACGTAATGTGTTATTGGTATAGATGAGAGCAACCCGCCGAGTTCGAGTTATTCAGGACATACTGTATGATATTCCATTTTGTTCAGTGTAGTTTCGACTTCAAGGCAAAACTGGCTGTACAGTTTTTAGCGAATGTTGCACTAAAATGTCAGAAAGACAGTGTTAAAGAATATTGCAATACAATAAACGTTCAATTGTTACATCAAAGTTATAATATTAATGTTTCAATATATGCTGCAATAAAATAACAATGCTGAAAAACGTTGATGGTTGTTTTTGCTTTCAGTATGCATATTGGTGTTGTATCGGGGATTTTGATATGAAAGCTTGCAGTCTTTTGTCTTTTGCAAGCAAACTAATTTTTGACTAATGTTTCGTCAAGTGTTTGTTTTCACAAAAAAAAGACTGCAAGCTTTCACTGAACACCAGCTCCCCCTTTTGTCCTACGTCTGCTGTTCTGCTGAAGCTACTGTGTTCTGTGCAGTTTTTAAAGGATGAAACGTGAACTGCCCTACTCCATTACAATGAAATGTTGTAGCCTACATTATTTATAGAGGGCACATTTTCTATAATTAAGGTCTAGGCCCAGGCTAACAGCAGCTGTTCATTGTAAAGCTTGCTTTGTTAGGCCTAACTTGAACTCTCCAGTGTCCAAAATTGAAGCTGTAAACATTTGGTAAAATATAGTCACTCAAGAGCACATGCTTAAATGGTCTATGTCTTTATGTTTATTATGCAGGTCGTCCGAACCCTGACCCCGACCACCCTGACTTTGCTCCTTCACAACACCTGGGACCGGAGTTAGCCAATCCAACCGCATCTGCTAAGAGAGCAGCAGATACAGGGGCGGTACCATCGAGCAGTGGGAAGGAGACTGCTTTATTCTGCAGCTGCACCAGGACCAGAGATTGTTGTTCCTGACATAGAAGACAACCAGGAAGAAGAAGAGGACCACCAAGACAATGGTGGACAATGTCATCTGTGTGAAATGCTACAGCAAGAGGGACATAAGTTGCGTTTAGAGAGAGACTCTTACAAAGACAAGCTGTCAAAATTGTCCATCTCTTCAGAAAATGTCATTGTCTCAGAATGATGCAGCTAGTGAAATTAAGCACAAACAGAAATTATTTTCATTTTGTTTTGGACTGCCATCTTTTGCTGCGTTTGTTTAGATTTTAAACTTAATTGCACCGCTTATTTCAGAAAGAAGGTGTAGCTTTCCAAAGATCGAAGCCTTAGCTTGATGCTCGTAACAATTTCCTTCGTCGTAATCCACATCAAAAAATCCACAGGACACCTCGGTAAATTCAACTGTTTACTTTGATTCAAGAAAATAAGCACAGAAAATAATGTCATTTTACAAAAGTCATAAAATGATTCCAAAATCGAGAGAGAGTGAGAGAGGTCAAAAAACTGTGTGGCTCCACTCTTGCATTCTTTTTCTGACTGACCAAGATTAACCCCGGAAACTCTTCCTCTGGGTGCACCAAAAATAAATCAAAAGGCACACAGCCACCAAGATGCCACAATGACAGCACACACTTCCAAATATAAGTTATTAAATACTGTCATTTTGAGCATGAACTGAACCACCGAAGTCAAAACATCGACAAACTGCAACTACAGAAGGGTTATCTCCAAGGAAAATCAACATCTTTTAACTTTGATGAAGCTCCGACACGGACTTGCCCATTTAGACCTTGGTTTCCGGTTTGGTGTGTCCTCTGCATGTGTTTCAAATGTTATCAGGGAAGTCATACCTGTCCTTGCAAAGCGTCTCCAATTTTTGATCTCCTGGCCATCTGCAGATGTTCTTCGGAAAAACATGCCACAGAAGTTCAGGAATAATCGTAGACCTAAACTTATTAAATAATACTGCTACCAGACTTTGATTACTTTCCTCTCACTCTTTATCTAATTGATAAACTAGAATCTCTTGTAATTACTCTGGTGAAAAGATCTTTGAATCAAAAGATTGGTTGACTGCTGCATTTGCACTTTAAAATAAAATATGTGTTAATAAACGTTGTTAATGTTGTACCTGTTTTGTTGTTATTTTTTTCAATATTCTTAGGCCTATGCAATGCTTTCTATTCTGTTTCTGAACGGTATAGGCGCAAGTCGACATTTTGGCAACCTCCTCTGAGCCCTACAAAGTGATTTTTAATTATTCACCCTGGGAAATAACCCTAACCCTAAACCACACCTAGATAAACAGCACCTCTCCTAACATAACTACTAAGGTATTATTCATTGTTGGAACATAGAGGCACACAAAGATTTTTGCAACATTCAATAAACATTTATTAGGTAAGTGCTGTCTCTTTTTTTCTTTTCAGCACAAGTTGAGCGAACAGTCCACTTTCTATTTAAAACATTTAATGAAAGCACAATTTAAAATAATTACAATATTTACTAGATGAGAAAGAGGCAAGAATAGATCAAATATACTTAATATGATTTACATTGAATATTGTTGTGACGTCGTGGTAAATTGTTGTATTAAATGGGTTCTTTGGTAAAAGAATAAGATATTAAATAGGTTACTTATTTTCGGCCTGAACTGCATTACTCCAACATCCTGAGCAACATATGTGTCCAACAGTGCCCTCTGGCTACAACAACAGAGCACAACAAATACTCAGGTAGGCTGTGGCATTTAAACGATGCTCAACTGGTACGAAGGGGCCCAAAGTATGCAAAGAAAAGGTCCCTCACCACCAGCCTGAGTAGTTGATACAAGGCAGGATGGATCCATGCTCTTGTATTGTTTATGCCAAATGCTGACCCTGCTATCCGAATGTCGCAGGAGAAAATGAGACTCATCAGACCAGGCAACCTTTTTCCAATCTTCTATTTTCCAATTTTGGTGAGTCCATGCAAATTGTAGCTTCATTTTTTCTTTTCCTAGCTGACAGGATTGGCCCCCAGTGTGGTTTCCTGCTTCTGTGGCCCCTCTGCTTCAAGGTTCCACATGTGGTTCAGAGATGGTCTTCTGCATGCCTTGGTTGTAACTAGTGGTTATTTGACTTACTGTTGCCTTTCTATCATATTTAACCAGTCCTGCTGCTCTCCTCTGACCTCTGGCATCAACAAGGCCTTTTTGCCCAGATAACTGCCGCTCGGACCATTCTCTGTGAACCCCAGAGATGGTTGTGAAAATAAAGTGGCCTGTGAGTGTAGATTCGTTACTTACGGCTGTTCACTTGGACAACTGACGACAAACTCCATAGCATCATAGTTTAGCTGCGAAGAAGTGTTTCCCACAGACAGTGACTGAGCTGATGTTTGTATACTCCTTCTTTAAACACTAACTCCACGTTCTTTGGTGATGAGTATCCTTGCTTCTATCAGTTTTAATATCAATCATTGTGTAAATTTGGTCTACTGGAAGTACCCATCAACAACAAACAGGTATTCCTCATGTAGTTTCCTTTCAATAGTTTTGTAAACTTTAAAGAACGTTTTAGAAACGTTTTGATTCAATTTATTGGGGCAAAGCTCATTCTTAGAAGTCTTTTGGGGTAAAATGTTAACTTAGGACTGAATATCGTACAGTATTTGTTTATTAGCCTACTTGTATGTAGAATCACTTAAATTCATTCATATTTTTTCTCCTTATCTTTGTGACAGTTTGAAATGTGTGAATGCACTGGATTGCTATTTAATTTTGTTCGACTATCAAAAAAAAAAAAGAATATAGAAATATAGTATAATCAGGTAGTGCTATAAAGTTTGAACAGATGTGCAGAGGTCGAACACAAAGACTTGTCTCTTACATGTTTGGTATGACTGCTGTTTCAGCATTTGGTGCAACAATAAACACTCAGACACGTGACGCCTTGAAAATAAATAAACTATATTCAAATAAGGTCAATTTTACTTAGTTTAAGACCTTCATTATCTTTCGGTAACACATTACACCTCATGCCAATATCTCAAAAACAAGTTGTCATTTTTTTTCCAATATTCTTTTTCTGCATTTCATAAGAAAACTTAAATATCAGCTTCAGTTAATAATTTATTACAGTATTGAATAAATGTTTATGTCTATCACATGATATCGTAGTAACTCAGTCATTATTTCCTACTAAAGTTCAGGCAGAGAGAGACATTTTCATCATCACAGGAAAAAACTTCACAGACACATTGAAGAGCAAGACCTTTGCGGCTGGGGCAAATGGGACAACAAGAAGAGGGGGGGGGGGGGGGGGCGGGGGCACTAACACAGACACAGAAATATCGTACACCAGCAAACAAAAAGAAGACCTGGGATTTGCTTGTTGCAGACTCAGCCTCGACACAACAGAGCAAGCTTTCTTTTCACAGCTTTTAAAGGTAACAAAACAAGTAAGCAGTGGACACTGACCAATAAATGCCTCTGTTTGTGTGTTATCTTCAGTATACCTGTATGGAGTCCAGTCTATGTGTGCCACTTGGTCATTTTATTTCACAAAGAGCCCCTGGTGTTTGGGGTTCCAAACTGTGGGGAATTACCCCACGGGTAAAGTGTGCCTATAGGCGTCCATCACAGTAGACCATGCTGCTATCACACAAACACGGGGATTCAACATGCATCTGCAGAGGAACATGGAGGGGAAGCAAACACAGAGACACATTGGGGTGAGGGTGGGGGTTAAGGAAGAGAGGCTTCACATCAAGCTACAGAACAACAAAGGCCGAAGCCAGACAGTTAGTACAGAAGTTCATGGAAACACGGAACATTGTCCGGACATTGTAGAGTTCTGTGTTTCGGTGCTGAGCCACCCTGCAGGGACAGGGCCGGGCACAGACACCGTTAATATCAACCAAAAGTTCTTCTTTAGCTCATGATGACCCACAACTGCAATTATACTGACAATGTTCCGCAGTTTCTTCACGTAAACATGCTACTTACACTCAAAACTCCTCCTCTGAGAGAACTGAATGGATAAATGTACGTTGGCGGAGCGTTACAACAAACGCCGGAGCAGAAGAAGATGTGAACTGTCCTCTTGTCAAAGCTACTAAATAAATGAGATGTTTTAATTGTTTTCTGTATTGCACATTGAAACCACACTCCTTGTACTAACTTCCAAACTGTCCGCCTCAAGGACCTGCGGCACAGCTTATCTATACATAAATAATCTTCTTGTAAATAAATAAATATCTAATTAAATAATCTTATTCATAAGTAACATAGACACAAACATAGAGTAAGTTAGATGGATTATGTGTGGTTAGGGTACACTACACTGTTTGAGCAGTTCAAAGGAAAGCTTCCTCTCTGTGGAAAATATATCAAAATCTAATCTACTAAATTTACTGGCGATATAATCTACACTACCCATCGTATATATATCAATACCATTCTAAACATTGTTTAGAAGTACAAAAAAATCTACTTCAGCTATATCGTCAAGGAAAGGATACAAAATCTGTTTTAGAAAGTTTACAAAGTATAGTCAAGGGTTAACGAATCCAATCTTTCTGATATTATCATGTGGAACAATAGATATAACAAATTCCACTTGGATAGCACTTATTATTTGTGGGTGAGATGCTTGTGATATAGTGTATGCAAAGTGACTGTTTTTCAGCACTGAATATTACAGTAAATATAATGTTGACTGCGATGGGCCGCTGTATTGAATCAACCCTTCCTCATGTAGGAAAGGATGCAGGACTCTGGATATACTATCAGGTTTTCTTGGTACATGGCTTTATTTTTTCATGGACCGACTTCTCAGCTTTATGTATCTGAATAAAAAGGATATAGCTGAAATGTCGGTGTGTTGATGCCACTGCAGATTTAACAGTTTTGCACTTCTCTAGTTGATTCTACTGTCGATTTAGCAGCCAGTAGCTACAGAGGCTTTTGAACAGTTTTATTGTCTGTTCCATCTCCGCCATGCAATACTGAGCGAAACAGCCAACACTATGGTACTATGACTATAGAAACTGTGTTTGATTTAAATGAAAAGTGAGAATGCTGCTTCTGTGCAGATTCTGGATACGACAGCGTGTTTTGAAAAAGGAAAGCATTGTCTGCTGCTGACCTACAGACTGTAAACAGGAGAACGTTAGATGATAGACCTTAAATTATTTGTAAGTAAGTTCTTTTCAAACAGTGTGCACATCTGCTATTAAAATGCAAAGCCATTTTAAGCATGTCTGGCTCCTGTATTACATGGCTGGTAGTTTTAATAAATTGCACTAAGAAAAGCAGTGTGTTTCAGTTACATCAAACAAAGTGCAGCTCTGTACAGGTGAACGCTTGAATACTGGATTTGTACTTGAGAATTGTATCTTAAGGCATTGTATGGGTGCCATCTTGAACAATATAGTCGTTTAGACCGGCATCCTGCATCCTAATTTGAGTGTAGCTTAGGATCTGTGTGGATCATTATGCTGTAGACTGTTGATGATGATTGGAATCTGTTTTGTCCATTTTTTGAAGAGTATATTGTAATGTACTGGCTTTATAGGCTTCCATGTTGAAAGTAAACTAACACTGCAGTTCAGTCATCTCAGTCTGTCTGGGTGGAGCATTGAACCAAGTTCCACACAGCACACATTTGACCCTTGAGGAGAACAAAATGCCCTTTTTGTTTCCCTCAGAACAAACAACTCTCCTCCCTCCTGTGTGCCTGCACACTCAGCTTTGTACAGGTAAAGTGGACATATCGTTAAAAACTCATGTAAACACGTTCAGATAGAAACCTAAAAGGCCAGTATAAACCTGAAAGTGAGCATTATATGTCTGATTTAACATCAGGGATGACAGGTGTATTCTGATTGATTCCTTTGACATAGTATTTCTGCTGGACTGTGTGTGTGAGGATGGTCTGTATCTGACTATACATGCACAATCTGTTGGTTTGGTATACAAACATCTGGAACGCAGTATTTTGGGGATATGGCTGTATTATTTCACCAGTGTAGCATTCCTCTGTTTGGGCAGCTAAGACTTTTACTGCCTAATATTATGTTTCCAAAAATGTTCATCTTTTTAATGTCTGGGATCTGTGGTGTTTCTTCTGCATGGATATAAAAAAGGTTGAAGCAGAGACCTGATGGGGGTGTTTCTTTTTCTTTTCTTTGTAATATGACTTATTATACAGAACAGTAGCTACATATTTCCTCCCTGTCTAACTTGGTCAATGGTAGGCATCTGCCTACTGAAAACACTACACTCTATATGTACAGTACACTGGTTTCATTATTTACAGCGCGTGTGGAGAACCGCGGTCTTCTGTACAGTGTATGAGATCAGCATCGCCCCTTTATAAGAACCTCCAGTAAACATACTTAATGTTATTGTTATTGTAAACATTCCACTCCTTTTCACACAGCGTTTCACCTCCTCGGTTATTAACAGGAAGCTGTACCAGTAAAGATGGGAGGGGGGCAGGTTTTGTTCGAGGAAACTAAAGTGTTGTTCCTTCAATGCAACTGATGGATGCATTTGGTCTGATGTGCACAGGTTTCCTATCTCTCAGCAGTCTGATCCTACCCAACCCCCCCCCGGCTGTAGAACAGAAGGCTCACCTGACCTTTCTCACCTCTTAAATCTCAACTTCCCATTCACTCTTTCTTTCTCCGTCTGCGCGCGGCTTATTTTGCTGCAGTAACCTCTTATGTTCACTAACCTCAACACTTCACTTACACTTCCTCTCGCCCTCTATCATGCCTGTAACTGTGCCGGTGTGTGTTTGTTATGATCTGTTTACACATGCGTACATAGTGTGTGTGTGTGTGTGTGTGTGTGTGTGTGTGTGTGTGTGTGTGTGTGTGTGTGTGTGTGTGTATGTGTGTGTGAACATGTACCTGAAGTGTTTTAGTATCCCTGCATTAAAAGCTGGGACACTTCCACAAGTCACACTTGTTTCATGTGTGTGCTGTATGGACTGAGTGTTAGAGTATATGTTTGTGTTGCTGTGCAATATTCTTTCAGAACATTTTCCATCTCCTTTTTAAAAGCCCCTGATGTGGCAGTAGGCCTCCAGGCTGGAGAAGAGGATGTAGAGGAACCACAGGCCCAGGAACAACAGGCTGGTGGCGAGGCGGGCCCCTCTTGGGCCCCCGAGCTCTCCTCCGATAGAGGGCCGACGTCTGAACAGGAGCACGCCCATGCAGATGAAAGCGAAGATGGTAAAGAGAGTGACGGAGAAGGCCAGCGACCCAGGGTCTACCCTGAACTCCTTCCCTTTGACTTTCCAGTAGACGGCGGCCACCGACCACGCCACACCGATCCCCAGGAACACGTTTACAGCGTTGCTACCGGTGACGTTACCCACAGACGCATCAGCGTGCTGGTCCTGCATGGCGGCCACTTTGCTGGCAAAGGTGTCTGAAATGAGAGAAAGAGGTGGGAGATTAAATCATGCACCATGATGAATTGTTCTATCGACCCGAATACATTTCTGCTGATAAAATGAAGTTTAATTATGCACAGTGTGAATGTTCCTTTTCACACAGAAAACTCTACCTCATCACTGAGGATACAGGCCATTGATTTTATTTTTGTTGGTATTTTGCAAATGAAGGTCATATTTGTGGTGTGATTTGTTGAATAAGGCTTAAACTGAATCTATAGATATACATATATGAGGACAAAAAAGCTCTTCTGGTCAGGGCACTTTCTACATATTTCCCCCGTATGACCTTCTACCCCTGACACAGTGAAAGAGGGAACTGGCTCACCTGGAATGGAGGTTCCCAGGGCCACAAACACCACAGCAGTCACGGTGTCCCGCAGCCCGACGGTGCAGCCGAAGTGTGACGCCAAATCCCCGATGAAGGCGGTGAGGAGGCCGATGACGCTGATGGAGACTAAGAAGCAGGCCCAGCCGTTCCAGTACTCTGTGGGCGGGACGCAGGCGAACAGAACCTTCCAGAAGACGGTGACGAAATGCATGAAGTAGTCGTAGCAAGATGGAAGACGCTCTTCACGACCCTCTTCGTCATCGTCGCCATCACCTGTGAGGGGAAAACATCAGATAACATCACAGAGAAGGTTAGAGTGGAAAGAGGCTAACATGAAAAGATGTACAGAAAGTATACTGACTGAATTCATGTTAAAACACAAACAGCTGCTCTCATAAAGATTACATACACACTTGCACAGCTGACACCAGAGAGGAGGAATGACTGTCTGCAGTGAACTGGTATTCCACTAAATGGTGGTCTTGAATTAACACCCCCCCAACCACATAAAGCATGGGAGGACCAGAGGTGGGAGAAGTACTAATCTTGTGCTGGAGTAAAAGTAGAAGAACTCAGGTCTTGTACTTGAGTAAAAGTAGAAGTACCAGAGTGTAGGAATACTCTGTTACAGTAAAAGTAGTCATTGTTTGATTGGTCCATTTCAGAATAATATCTCTGATATGTTTTATAATGATTGATCATTAAAGTGTTCTCAGAGCTGGTAAAGGTGCAGCTAGTTTGAATGGCTTTGTATACTGCAGGGTAGCTGCTGGATTTACAGCAGTATCAGAGCCGGTGACACCAGCAGACTGAATAAACTGATCAGGAAAGCTGGCTCTGTCATCTGCATCAAACTGGACAACTTTGAGGCTGTGGTGGAGAGGAGGACTCTGAACAAACTGTTGTCTATCATGGATAACCCCACCCACCCTCTCCACCTGCAGCTGGAAGGACAGCGGAGCTCCTTCTCCAACAGACTGCTCCAGCTCTGCTGTCACAAGGACAGGTACAGGAGAGCATTCCTGCCCACTGCAATAACTCTGTACAATAATTCCCCTCTGGCTGGCAGACAACTCACATAGCCTCTCTGTAAACTGGACTCAAACCATTACATACTGTACATTCTATACTTATTCTAATAATGTTCCACAACTCTCACACTTATTGTACATACAGTATTACATCCTGCTTTATATTTTCTTTGTAAATGTCGTTTTTGTTAGTATTTTCTGTATTTGTTTTGTGACAAATGTATATTTTATTTTATTGTAACTCTATTGCCTTGTTTTTATGCAGCTGCAATGTAAAAAAATCCCAAATTGGGATCAATAAAGTACATCTATTCTATTCAAAGGGCATGTTGTTTTAAAATTTAGCTGGTAGTTTAAGTTAAGTTTGATTACCTGCCCTGAGAGCTCAGTGCACTGTGGAAATAAAAAACACACTGCAGCTGTCACACACACACACACACACACACACACACACACACACACACACACACACACACACACACACACACACACACACACACACACACACACACACACACACACCCACCACACACACACACACAGCTCACCTGCGCTGACAGTGACTGCCTCCACAAACTGCTCCCTCCAAGAGTGTGTGCCGATCACCAGTGCCAGGTTGGTTTTCTTAATGAGCTTGTCCACGGTGCTCTGCCAATCAGAAGCAAAACACACACTTCATTAGCAACCAAACACAGCCGAGGACAGGGGACAGAGTCACCCGGGTGACACTGAGGTTGTTAGCTGTCCTGGGGTGGAGTCGGTTTTGTTGAAGGCAAAAAAAAATACAAAAGAGAATGAAAGTTACAGGTTCTATATCACACTCAGTACCAGCAGGTGTTGTCAGGAGCACCGGAATATCAGACCAAAGGAAATGGCTCTGTCAGTGCACGCTCTCTTCTCTTCTGTCTAGCTTTTTTTTCATTGCCATAAGCCTTTTTATTGAAAGAACATAGATTCTTCAGTGTAGGAAAATCCAAAAGTTTGTTTACAGATGAACACTGCCATCTCGGTATTATAGTGCTAGAAGGTTCTTAGAGTCTATAAATGCAGGGAGGGCCAACAGTTTAAAGGGTGGGACCTCCATCGTCACTCACTCAACCATTCGGCTATAGATCGGACAAAGATATATCCTCTGGGTGAAAGTGGAAATATTTTGTATGCACTTTATAGTTACAATGCTAAATTGTTTTCAGACGATGTGCAGAGTATGTGATAAACTTTAGGGATGAAAGATGAAATCAAAACCGATGTGTCAAAAACTAGAGGACAAATTACCCAAGCACCTTGCTCACCAAGCTAGCTGGATAGTGATAATGCTAAATGTTAAATTAGCGCTTGTTTTGCCAAAATCCCAAATGACAGGCTTGAACTCACGGTGACCATCATCACCAGCTATTATTTACCATGTATAGCTCCACGATTGCATTTTGGGAAAGGAGGTCTGTTTCTTGTAATTTGCATTTGATTTCATTTCCCATTTGTAAACTTGGTGAGTAAAACCGTGAACTGCTTTAAACATCAGTAAGAAACAAATTGACATCTAAACAAATCTGCTGTTTGTCCAAAGCTGGACTAGCTTAATCACACAAACAGGAAAAAAAAGCTGTTGTTGTTTTTGTTGCGATATACCTTTCTCAGGGAATCACTTGGTTAAACTACAGAATAGGAAATTATCAGGCAATACCCCTCAGCTACTGAGCATTGATCCTCAGCCCACTCTCACTGATCTCCTGTAAATGGCAATTACACATAATTTCTTTATTCCCCCATGGTTCTTACGACCTGCAAATCATGAAAGATATGTTAGGGTCAATTGCCTTTGTGATTAAATGAAGGATTAGTATATTGAGTGTTGGTTTAATGTGTTAGACTGACAGGCTGTCTTTCATCTCTGTTGTTGTGTGGTTAATGTTTTGTACTCTCTTCTGGAAGTAATCGTCACATATCCATGCTGGTTGGTTTCTAATTAACTCAACGTAAGCCAGATGCTGGATTTGTTTGGTCAATACATTTGTATGTTGAGGGAAAGGGATGGGGAAAGGGAATAGAAATGCACATGCAGTCATGCACACGCCCGCTAGCAGCTTCCACTGCTCAACACACGGGTGTTATTTCATTACACGTTTGAGTGGATTTCAAGATTTCTGGTAGCTCTGCTTCAATTACATTCATGCGGGTGCGGATGACAAAAGGAGTTAGAGGACTAGCTGATGTATAAATATTTGATTCTGTGAGTTTTACACAGACCCAGAGGTGCAAAAACAGTATGATCCCTCCCTGAGTTCTTCTTAGTACATAAAAAGTAAAGGGCATTTGAGGGCACTTTTTCTTTAATTAAGAATCTTGAGCGAAATCAAGCAATAAGCAGAGTGATTAGCAATGTAACATCCTTCGGTGTGTGGGACTGTTTTATCGACTTATTGCTATGGCAGTGAACTACACTCATTAAACAGCTTGAAGTGGCAGTCAGTGGGTATTGGCTTGGGGTGGCTGCTTTTATTTACTTACCTCAATAAAGTTCATTTACATTAATACACAGGAGAAAAACAACACAACAGTCTTTACAATGTTAGCAGCTAAAACAACTCCTGAGCCCATTGCACATTTAAATATTTGGATTGCTCGGGGTCCTCTTCCTGTGTTTTGCTCTTGGTGCAGCGCAGTGGCAGCCTGAGAGTCATGGCAGCGCTCTGTTCCTGCCGTGAGAGTTGGACATTTTCATGCATCAAGCTCACTGCTGCATGGAGAGCTACAGCGTTTTGAATAATTTAAACTCATATTACTGTAGATCTGCTCCCTGAGAGGGTTATGACCCGGGTTTAGTGTGAGAGTGTTAACGTGGATTATATAACATTTCCAGGAGAGCAGCACTCTTTTTCTGCCCCAAACACTGTTACAGAGCAGGACCATTACTGTCCATGCTACGGCTCTGCTTTCAGTTTTTGCCTGGATACACAATACATTATATGATCAGAGGTCTTTACCCTCAGCACTGTGCCTCTTCTATTCCACTGCTGCTTCAAAATCCATTAATCACATTTATTTATAAAGCACATTTATAAACAACCCATGTTGACCAAAGTGCCGGACAGAACAGAGCAGGTAGCCAACACAACCTTTCATAGAATAAATAAATAAAAGAAACACAGAGGAGGATTCAAACGCTCGAGAAAAGAAGTGTGTTTTTAGCCTGGATTAAAAGCAGTCAATGGAGGGGTTCGATCTGATAGGGAGGGGGATGCTGTTCCATAGGGGCTGCAATAGAAAAAGGCACAGTCACCCTCTGATTCTACGTTTGGAGCGTGGGACAACTAGGAGCCCCAGGTTAGCCGACCTGAGGTTGCGTGGAGCTAGAATAAGGGATTAGGAGGTCTGCAACATAGGAGGGGCCCTGCCCATTAGGGCTTTATACACAAACAGAACAAGTTTAAAATCAGTTCTGAAGAGCACTGGCAGGCAATGGAGAGAGGCCAGAATGGGGGTAATATGGTCTCTCTTCCAGGTTCCTGTGAGGAGCCTGGCTGCGGTGTTCTGGACTGGCGGGACAGGGAAGGCTGACAGATCCCAGTACACAGTATAGAGGGTTGCAGTAGTCTAAACAGGACGATATAAAGGCATGGATGACTTTCTCAAGGTCATTGGAAGAGAGAAACGGATTGATTTTGGCAATGGTACGGAGCTGGAGAAAACTATAGCTTTAACTTCAGCATTGACCTGTTTGTCAAACTTCAAGGTAGAGTCAAATATCACGCCAAGGTTTTTGACATGGGGTTTTCAAGAGCGGACAGGATGCTAAGACTGTAGGTAAATGTTTTGAATGAGTCAGGGGGTCCGAAAAGGACAATTTCCTACCTGCTTTCATTTAGATGCAAGTTTTGTGCCATCCACCCCTCAATGTCCTTGAGGCAGTTCATGAGATTCATGTGTGATTTTGGGTCCAAAATGTTCATATAGTATGTCAAAAGGAAAACATAACTATCAGGTTATATAGGTGAGGTTGTCCTAAAAGAAAGGATACCAAACATTGACATGGTAAACATTTCTTAATGGGGTTTAGTAAGACAATTAACTTTTTTTTTAAAGTAGCTTGAAATCTGCCAAATTGGCCCCAAGACTCTAAAGGGTTGATATTGGACTGATCGTTTGGTTTCAGGGGGAGATAAAGCTGGTTGTCATCCGTATAACAGTCAAAGGAAATATTGTAATAAATAAGAATTAAAAACACGCGTGCGTTGGTAGAGCCATGGCCACTCCCTATACACTGGTCAGTGCCTGCTACTGAAAAGCTGGAGAGCAAACAGCTTGTTTTGTATATTTGAACCCAGAGTAATATGCTTAAATCCAGACATTTTTTCATTTGTTCAATAAAAAAGCATGTAACGTTGGAAGAGGTTAAATTTGTATTTGTAATGTTTAGAATTATTTGGATCTAGTCTAAATTCTAGAGCTGCAATAGGCTACCATTAATAAGTCATGCATAAATGTACGAGACATCAGAATGCTTGAAATAAAACTACACACTAAGGCAATTGCTGAAATACAGTACAGTTTTGCTGAAGTCGCACCTTGAACTCATAGGACTCCTCGATGACCACCTCCAGGCGGCTGTGCTCTCCCAGGATGGGCTTCCCCATCTCTGCTATCCTCCGGGCCTCCTCCTCCTCAGAACTCATCTGCCCCTCCGCACCCTCTGTGGGAGGAAAAGATCATGTGAAGGACACAATAAGAACACCAACCATGTGCTCGGAGGGAAACTAAAGTGCGTGATATTTCCAAGTTCTATACCTATCAATAATAGATTGCGTCAGCCCTATTTCGAGCTGCACTGCATCAGCACGACGCTGAGATCTCCGAGTGTGTGCCTGTGCACGGTGTGTGTTCTTACACAGTGGGAGAGGGACATGAGAGGATGACAGATGGATGATATCTGTTTGGTGTCTGTGCATGTCGAGATACACCGCCTTTCCACTATCCAACATTCATGTTAGTGTTGAACGTTTTCTTACCGTTCTGTCTCTCTTTATTTATTTTTTACATGTAATTGATTTGCCAAAGAGACAAAACATACAGTAAACAAATTCAAAATGAATTTGACTAATAGCATTGATATAATTTGCTATTGAGAATTTACTTGCCATGAGAATTATATAATCAAGATGTGATTTTGTGACACCCCCACAGAGACACAGACGGATCAGAGGCAGCTCTACAGAGAGCAGGTGTGTCACTAAACACTGCAGAATATTTTTTCCTCTGAATATTTTGCACATTTGTACACAAGCTATCTGCACAGCATTCCACTTTTCATAACCATACTGCACATATTTAATTTAATGTTCATTCTGAGTATTTTTTATCATAGTATACTGTACATCGTTTTTCGGGTATATCTATTCATGTAAATCCTTTTTATATATCTTACAAAAGTATTTTTGTTATAATAGTTTAAATGTTTTAGATGTTTTTTAACAATGTATCTTCTTTAATTGTAGTTACGTATGCAGCATGTACACCAAGGCAAATTCCTTGTATGTGTAAATCTACTTGGCAATAAACCTAATTTTATTGTAAATATCAGGTGTAAATATCTGCGCCCACAGACTGTGTGGTATGTCTACACATTTTAAGCCTGTCAGATTTCATGCAGGCTTAGTGAATTGTATTATAAAATACCAACAGAAAGGAAAACAAATCAGATACGAAGAACAGATCAGATGTGCAGAATTGTACAGAGAAATGTTCCAGACAATGTCACAGGGTGACCTCATGTCTTCATGTGAGTTGTTCTGTCCAACCAACAGTCCTTATATTCCCATACTCAGTTTAAAATGACAAAGCAGAGTGAAGCCAATACTACATTTATCATTTATAATTGTTTGTGTCCTGCATGAAAACTAACTTAAAAGAACAAACACAGAATCATTTACAAACCGAGTTCTTCTGTTGCATTGCTGTTACTCTTTTCCAAGTGTTTCAACGTTTGTGTGTGTGTGTGTGTGTGTGTGTGTGTGTGTGTGTGTGTGTGTGTGTGTGTGTGTGTGTGTGTGTGTGTGTGTGTGTGTGTGTGTGTGTGTGTGTGTGTGTGTGTGTGTGTGTAATTATGAAAGTACAAGTTGGAGCAAAGCATCATGGTAACCGTCCCTGCAGTATTCATCAACACTATTTCAAAACACATTCTCGGACTTGCACATGTCTGTACACACACTAAAAACTTTGAATTGCTTCCACCTCTGAGCAGCGTATTTCAACCTTCACCAGAGGACTGGCTTTAAAGAGATGCCCCCTTCCCCCCTCCTGTGAGTGAGAACCATGATGCTGCAGGGCCCACTGCTCTCTTCATTGATGCCTCGGCTCTGGCTGCCTCATAGCCACTCATTTAAAGGATAAAGCTGCTCAGCTGTTTGGTCCTTTCAATGACAAAATATGATGCTATAGTGACTTGTGCTAACTGTGCTAATCTGTAATTTGAAAACAAATCTTCTTTACTGGGTACTCAGAACCGTTTTGTCTGCAGTTTGGTTTGCAATTTACCGATCTCATTTCCTGTGGATTTGGTGTTCAGCTGCTGTTTGAAAAAAAGTATTCAGACCTATATTCTGCTTTGTCACATGCTTGTCCCATTCAAAACTAATATGGACTTGAATCAATGGGTCACAGGGATGTGACAATCTTCTCCTTTGCTCATCCAGGACTCAGTGTTTTCTTCATTCTTACTCCTCTGTTCAATCCCAAACAATCTGTATCTGCAAATCACTACTCTTGTTTTAGAAGTATCCCAAAAAAGTATGCAGTATGATTTATACTGATATATTAGAACATATTTCACATCCTAGTGTACAGTATAAGCACCTGCTGTAGGTTTCTAAGCCTTGGCTGTATGTAGACTCAACGGGATCTATCTGCCACACACACTCAGCGCCAGAGTGTGAGCGCCAACTCATTTGCAAACATTTATTTCCAAATGGTTTCATTGTGCTGTGCTCACATTCACAGAGCTGGGATCCTATAAACAACAAATAGTCATTGCTCCCTGATGGCAGGAAGGTGAGCCGGCCATTACAACGTGCTGCAGGGAAAACAATGTCTCTTCAGAACGCTTCAGAGTGCCAAGCTGAAGGGATTGTGGCTTCAAATGGGAAAATAATACTTTTTAGCTTCTATTTGTTTTCTAAACTATTGTAAAAATATTTTGCAAAGCTATTTGGAATTATTAAATATATTCATACATTGGATCATTCTTATTTATCTTTGCTTTTTAACATTTATCTCTCACCAGAATGCATTTTAAATATCACCCCTCTGCACCCCAGTGGCTTTCCCTGTATCATTACTTCAGGGGACTGGGTTCAGATCTGGTTCATTGTTATTACGGCTTACAGAGATAAAGTCCCCAGTTAGGAAGAAATGCTGTTAAGAATGAATCATTCAGGCTGAAACCTAGTCAACCCACAGACACGGTGGCAATAATTCTGTATTTTGGAAACGTTGTGAAAAGCGATATAGAAGATATATAAATGTAATGCATTTAATATTCATTTCTTGCAAACAGAATGACTGAGCGCTGAGTCAGGCTCCCTGTATCCTCTCTTTCTGAATGTGTGGATCTTGAGTCAGAAATACTGGTGATGAGAAACCCTCAGCGGAGGGCTAGGGTTATGATAATGTTGTGATAATCTGAAGTCGATTTAATTGTTGGGCTCAGCCTCAGATTGCTATCTGAAAAAAAACATTATCCAGCAAATAAATTGATAAACTGAAAAATGTAAAATATTTTGTTGCTCCATGATTCGGTTTATCATTCAAACTCTGACAATGACTGTTGGTTGGACTAAACAAGAGGACTGAAGAATATTTTATATGTAATAATGTAACAGGAAATGTTCCTTTATCCTTAGCCCTACTGAGATTTCCTGACAAATGAAATGAAGCCAGGGGCTTCAGTCTGCAGCAGAAGGAATATCAGATGCTCTTACCTTGGCTGAGCAGCAGCGCTGTGGAGAGGACAGAGGGGGGGGGCGTTAGTAATAGCACACATTCTGCCGACAGCAACATCTAATAATTCAATAATAATACATCAAACTCCACTCCACATGTTGTGATCAAAGTGCAAACTCGCAGTCACTATTTAGAGACTGCCTGTGTAATCACTCAGCTGCAGCGGCACAGTGTGATCCTCTGTCCGACGGACGCTGGGGTTTCTAATCTCTCCGTTAACAACACGCTGCGGCTGCCTGACTTCAAGACAAGCTTTCAAAATCCAAATAAACACTCCTCTGTCTATCTCTAACTTTCTCTAAACAAAACAAGGAAGAAAGGAGGAGGCTCAGTCAACAGACAGCTAATGTGTAGATCTCTGTGTGTGTGTGTGTGTGTGTGTGTGTGTGTGTGTGTGTGTGTGTGTGTGTGTGTGTGTGTGTGTGTGTGTGTGTGTGTGTGTGTGTGTGTGTGTGTGTGTGTGTGTGCAGAACTTTATTGATCCCTGTGGCTAAAGTAGGTAATTGAAACAACTAAAAAACTAAATTAACTGAACAAAAGATGAGAGGAAACCCACAGGCTGCAGCACAACTATTGCATGTTAAGATTAAGTCCAAAAAAATCCTCTGTGGGATAAAAATAAAACAAAGAAATACATTAGCTATGTTTTTTTGGAATGTGATGATAACCAAACCAATACATTTGGATTATCAGTTACATTATCTTATCTTTAAATGAATAGTTTAACACAAATATACAGATATGTGAATTATGCAGATGTATGTGGTGAACATTTGGTTCACATTGATCACTATTCATATAATATGAGCCCAAGTTGCCCAGTGGTCTAAGTGTATAATGTTCATAATCAATGATTTCTTGAGGTAGGATATATGTATGGATTTGCCATTTAAAACTGCCTTGAGTGTTTAGTCTGTATATCTACAGCTTTCTGTCACAGGGTGAACATCTGTTTGTGAATGAAGGAGAGCCAGTGCTGCTGGGATATGAGAATCATGTTGATGACACATTCTTAGTCTAAATAATGTCAAAAGAAACATTTATATTGCGATGTGAGACTACTCAATTATTTGTCAAATTTCCGTTTGGGAGATCATCTGTCACAATCTCGGTTTTGTGTTTGTAGTTTACTGTTTTATTTTTAAATGTTTCCGCCCTTTGTGTCTTGTGTAGTTTTTACTTCCTGTCTTAAGTTTCCCTCCTGTGCCTGATTGTATTATTGTGTCCACCTGCTGCCCCTGTGTTTCTCCTCCCCTCCCCAGCTGTGTCTTGTCCTGTGAGTACTCTTTTATTTAGTGTTGTCTTCCCTTTTGCTCCTGGTTCGGTTGTACTGTCACAGTTGTGGTAGATAAGACCCAAGCACAGTACAAAGACAGGGAGGCAGGTATCAAGGTCCAAACAAAAGGCAAGCGTTATTCAAATTAAAGCTGTACTTACAAACAAAGAAAAACCTAACCTACACTAACCTGGGGACACAAGGGACACAGGGGACACAGGGGACAGGAGAAGACAGACAGGAACAAGCAGGTAACATCGACGGGAACATGGACAAGAACAGGTAGGAAATGACGACAACCGAACAAGGAGCAAAAGGGAAGACAAGACTAAATACACAGAAGGGCAATCACAGGACAAGACACAGCTGGGGAGGGAAGGACAAACACGGGGTAGCAGGTGGACCCAATAACACAATCAGGAAGAGAAGGGAAACTCAAGACAGGAAGTGAAAACTAGACAAGAGGGGGAACATTTCAAAATTAACCAGGAAACTACAAACACAGAACCGAGATCAGGACATAATTCACATTTTGAAACTACAGTTATCATAATTTTGGGGGATTGAGGTACAAACATGAAGTATTCTGAACAAGTTGAAAGAGATTGTCTGAAAAGCTATATACAGACTTGGACAAAATTGTTGGTACCCTTCCGTTAAAGAAAGAAAAACCCACAATGGTCACTGAAATAACTTGAAACTGACAAAAGTAATAATGAATCAAATGTATTGAAAAATAACGAATGAAAATCAGACTTTGCTTTTGAATTGTGGTTCAACAGAGTCATTTAAAACAACTAAATAATGAAACTGGCCTGGACAAACATGATGGTACCCTTAGGTTAATATTTAGTTGAACAACCTTTTGAGTCAATCACTGCAACCAAGCGACTTTTGTAACTCTCAATGAGACTTCTGCACCTGTCGACAGGTATTTTGGCCCACTCCTTGTTAACAAACTGCTCCAGCTGTCTCAGGTTTGAAGAGTGCCCTCTCCAGACTGCATGTTTCAGCTCCTTCCACAGATGTTCAATGGGGTTTAGATCAGGGCTCATAGAAGACCAATTCAGAATAGTCCAACGTTTTGTTCTGAGCCATTCTTGGGTGTTTTTAGCTGTGTGTTTTGGGTTATTATCCTGTTGGAGGACCCATGACCTGTGACTAAGACCAAGCTTTCTGACACCGGGCAGCACATTTCGCTCCAGAATGCCTTGATAGTCTTGCGATTTCATGATACCCTGCACAGATTCAAAACACCCTGTGCCAGATGCAGCAATGCAGACCCAGAACAATACAGAGCCTCCTCCATGTTTCAGAGTAGGTATAATGTTCTTTTCTTTGTACGCTTCATTTTTGCGTCTGTAAACATAGAGCTGATGTGACTTGCCAAAAGTTCCAGTTTTGTCTCATCTGTCCAAAGGACATTCTCTCAGAAGCATTGTGGCTTGTCAACATGCATTGTGGCAAATTCCAGTCTCGCTTTTTTATGATTTGCTTTCAACAGTGGTGTCGTCCTCAGTCGTCTTCCATTAAGTCCACTTGGCTCACACAGCGGCGGATGGTGCGATCTGACACTGACGTACCTTGACCTTGGAGTTCACCTCTAATGTATTTGGAAGTAGTTCGGGGTTCTTTGGTTACCATTCGTATTATCAGTCTCTTCAATTTGTCATCAATTTTCCTCTTGCGGCCACGTCCAGGGAGGTTGGCTACAGTCCCATGGACCTTAAACTTCTGAATAATATGTGCAACTGTAGTCACAGGAAAATCAAGGTGCTTGGAAATGGTCTTATAGCCTTTACCTTTAACATGCTTGTCTATAATTTTCTTTCTAATATCCTGAGACAACTCTCTCCTTGGCTTTCTGTGCTCCATGTTCAGTGTGGTACACACCATGATACTAAACAGCACAGGGACTACTTTTCACCCTTTAAATAGACAGACTGATTACAAGTCTGAAGACACCTGTGATGCTAATTACAGGACACACCTTAGTTTAACATGACGCTGTGGTCAAAGTATTTTCAGTCTTTTTTAGGGGTACCATCATTTTTGTCCAGGCCAGTTACATTATTTTATTTTTTTAAATGACTCTGTTGAACCTCAATTCAAAAGCAATGTCTGATTTTCATTAATTATTTTTCAATACATTTTGATTCATTATTACTTTAGTCAGTTTCAAGTTATTTCAGTGACCATTGTGTGTTTTTCTTTCTTTGACAGAAGGGTACCAACAATTTCGTCCACGTCTGTATGTGTATTTGTCTGTGTCCAGGTAATTTCCCAAGAGAACTTCATGTTTACTCCTCTTGATTTGTTTGAGGTAAGTCAAGTTTAACAGATGAAATCATCATGTAGATTCACAGAAACGCTCTGCAGAGACGTACCTGAGATCCCTCTCTTCAGCCAGCGCGGCTCCTCCAGAACAATGAAGAAGTTTTCATGTTTCTCATACTCTTCATCATCAATGATCCTCACCTGGAAGCTCTGACTGCATCCAAAATACACAAGTAGAGAAACAAGATAATTGTTGACAAACGTTTTTTGCATTTCTATAAAGACACAAACAATCATGAGTGCAGGGGAGCATCCATCTTCAGTCCTGTACACAGAGATAAAGACACACTGCCGGTCACAGACGCACACATAATGAAGTAAAGCATGGTATCATTAGGTAGGGTAATACACTGCCCACATGGTGTTTGATCAGGAGCAGCTGATCAGTGCGAATCACTGCAGCAGGAGGCAGCATGTAGAGGGTGACCATATCTGTAATACAGCTGCAGGTGTGAGCAGAATAATAAAGTAAACAATAAGAATAAAAATCAGAAACCAAAGCGATTCATTGAGAAAGGAATAGGACCACAGATTCAGTGATGAGTGATAACACAGCTCTGCTGGATCTGGATAGGATTTCGATATGTTATCACTTTTAATGTCAAGGGGATTTAAATCAAAATCCCAGACATAAATAACCACAAGTCTATTCTCTCTCATCAGGAACTCCACCAAATCCTGAGGGAAATACCTGTCACTGTATTGATTGTAGCCACTTTAAAAACAAGAAAAATACTTCTATGTCTACTTTTTTATCAAATGTTTATTTATTTATTATTATTATATTTTTATCAGCCAAATTAATAAGAGCAAGCTGACAGCAGGAGTAAACCAAGGGACAAGAAAAATAAAAACTGTGCTCCTTCCCCACTCCGGGATCTACGGCGGCAAACCTTAACATGAGCAGGTAAGATCACCTCTTTTAGCTCACCAACAAAGCAACATTTCACTCATTATCTCCAACCACCAAGAGTGGAAAACTCTGAGTTAATAACATCAACAAACGTGAGATCACAGTAGCTCAGGGGGGAAGGGCGGAGTGATTCCCCCTCATAGCAACCAGCTTCTTGGCTGCAATAAGTAGGGCAAAAACAGCTCCAAGTCAAGTGACCTTTTCTCCCCATAAGGAACATTCATAGGCCTCTGTTATTGAGTAGCTGAGATGTATTCAAAAGTACATCACTTCAGGGCCAAAATGCATCTCGTTTGGTAGATTATTTTGAGAGAAACAAGTTCTAAATAGCGGCCCAGGAAACCACAGTGTCAGGGTTAAATCAATTAATCAAAGTCAACTTTTGGATTTAGGACTGCCAGCCCCCATCCGGACATTTGATGTCAGGGGCGGTTCTAGAACAATTTTACTGGGGGTGCCCAGGCTGGGGTCAGTTATCTTATGAGAAAACGCTGGGTAAAAAACAAACTGTATAAAGTAATGGCGTAAAATAAACATAAAATACAGTCATTTATTTTTGTTTCTGTACAGGTATTTATTTAAGTTACACCTCATTGTTCATCTACAGTATTTGCTTCAGTAATAACATTGTTTCAGTAGTTATTTAAAAAAATGTTATTGAACCAAATAATCAGTATTTTCTGCAACACTGATTATAATGAACAGTTCAATCTCTGCTGTGCATCAGGGTCTCTTCATCCCAGGCTGAGGTGTTCTCTTCTTTCACATTACAGAAACAATATCCTGTGGTTTTTGGTGAGTTTTATTCTCTCAACATCTAGTCTTGATCCTCCCTTGAAGTAAAAAGGGAACAGCCTCTGGTCGGAGATGACACCTCTTGTTTTTTGCTGAGACTAGAATTACATTATTTCCGCCTATTATGCCAGCATTATAACCAATAAATCGAAATATTATACACCTTTTCTTTCGAGGGGGGCCACAGGGGTGTCCCAGGACAGCGTTACACTGGCCCCTGTAGGCCCCCCCTAGAACCGTACATGTTTGAAGTATTGCTGATTAGAGTTTCTGACAATGGTCGTTAGGAGGGCGAGAATTCAGGTTCTTTTTAGAATTCTGCCGCTAGAAGAGACCAGGAAGCGTGGGATATAGTGAAGGAACCGGTGTGTATAACAGAAGGAGCAATACGGGGGAGAGAGATAAAGAGTACAGTTGGTTGGAGGGGATGCAGAGGGAGAATGGACCCACGGCGAGGGAGAACTAAAAAGCAGTGAAGTAAAGGATAGCCCCCCCTGCCTGGAGAGCAGTGTTCTGTGGAAATGACAGAAGTGTAGGAGGGAGATGATGAGCTGAGGTGAAGATGAGCGGACAGCACGATAATAAAACAGCAGGACAGTTACAGCAACGAGGAACTGCTGGAAGATATGAACTGCCTTAACACTTACATCCCTGCGCTCACCACACTCCTGCCATTACATGAATTATATTTCATTTACAAACTCCTCAAAAGCAACCAGCCAACAGACCAGATCGGTATTACATTACATTTCATTTGGCTGATGCTTTTATCCAAAGCGACTTACAATAAGAGCCAAAACCATAGAGATTCAAACTCCAAACAACAAAGACTGTGTGGTGTTCACTTCAAGCAAGTCATACCACTGTAAGTGCTGGTGAATTTGTTACAACGCCTAAATTCACTTTTAAAAAGACTGTTTGTTATGCGCCTGCTTTTTCTTTTCTTTTTTCTTGAATTGCCAAGGTTCAATCCAAACAGATGGGTTTTTTGTTTGTAACGGAAGATATGCAGAGCATCCATACTGTAACAAACGGTGAATTACCTGAATGTCAGTGTGGTAAATGGATAAATTAGGCATCTGCTGTACAGTCAACGAAACATCAGACTATAAATTACACAACTGACAATGAACAGGTTGGTTATTTAATGACAGCACCCTGCCTTATCAATCCTAGTGATCAAAGCAAGTGGTCAGATGAGCAATATAAAGCGATCAACCAACATTTATTCAGGTTCAGGTAAGGTCCTAATACAATTATTAAACTATGAAACAAACGTGCACTTACTATCTGACTTTAATTAAATGTATTATGTCAACAGATTTCACAAGGCCTTATTAGGTTAGTTGAAAGCAATAATATTAAGTTTAAATACAATATATTAGGTTCAACTTAATATAATCACTTTCTACTAACCTAATACAGTTAAGTGAAATCTGGTGACATATTACCTTTAATTAAGGTCAACGTTTCAGTTTTTTTCAGTGTGTATTTACCAAGAGAGAGAAGCATAGAAATGTGTCAGACTGCTGGCCAACAGTTCCCAGCAGAGTTCTTCACTCTGATTCTACATGACATGCTGCGGTCACCGGCGTCAGACCTGCTCTCCTGTTACACTTCACTGAACTGTGAGCAGAGGGAGCATCATCACTGGTGTTGTAGTCAAGACCAGCTTAACCGAGACCAAGTCAAGACCAAGACCAGACTACTGTGAATCCAACACTACATAATACATGTTCAATAACATGTGGAAGATACCATATTCAATTTGATCTGAAAGATCCACATCATCATAAAAAGACACACGTTCAAACATTAAGATATACAGCTCTGGAAAAAATCAAGAAATGTGTAAATGTCATGCTTCACGACCAGCAGATTTATGTGTCAATGTCTCTAAAATCCTCCGAAACAGTAGGCAGATATGCACCTATTGTATGCATTCAAACCAAGATGTCATCAGACTAAAGGGCTGTCCACACCCATTTACCAACCATTTCAAACCAATGTTAAGGGGATGGTGGAGTCCACACCATAACTATATACTTTACAGAAACTACTGATCGCTGGGATTGCTTTGAGAGTGATTTGAACAATAGAAACCCTGACAGGCAATCAGAATCCTTTGAACTACTAAAGTGTATTTGCTCCACACAGCAGGGGTGTAAGTAAAAATGTTCTTTGAACAAATTTCCTTTCAGCAATAAAATGTACTTATTGAAATAAACAGCATGTATCTCTCTGCCTCTGTGGTGCAGCAACTTTTTAACTGTTCTTTTTCTTGTTATTTATTTCCTTATCTAATTCTTTCTCTGTTCAGCACTAACAACATATAATTAATATCCATTTTTGGCATGAAACAACATTTTTAAAATGTAAATCATCATCACTGCGGATGCTAACCTGATTATATCCATAGTGAGAATTATAGTTATCATCACTGTTTTTTTTTTAAAAGGATGAAATCTGCAGTCATCGGTAAAATAAGCTCTGGGGATCAATATGTGGGCAGGTTTCAAAAAGAGCAGCCTCCTGTTTCTGTGTCAAGTGCTCCATAATGCCTCTAACAAAGCTGTTCTTCAACCTTCTCAACAGAAGCAGAAGCCCTGTTGATATATCAGCCCACATACTATAGATTAACAGATCACAGCTTAAAGCTCACCAGTCTAACGCTGAGTGGACGGGAAAGACCCACAGAGAAACAGATTCAATATCTGGAGCCAAATTGCAGTGTAGTGGTTCAATAATGGCCGAAGGTCACTCCGGGTTTCTTGACTAAAAAATCAAATCTGAAATCCAAGTTCCATTAGTATTCTCTCCTGCCCTGCAACACTGTATAGACATCGACTTTTGAAGTTTGAATCATTTCTTTTCTTCTTTACGGGTCAAACTAAACTATCTAAAGTGTAAATAACACTCCCCTCTTGATAGCTCTGATGAATGTGTAGGTGTGCACAAGGATGAAGGAAGAGAGCAGGAAGATAGACGAAGATAAAATGGGTGAAGCCTTGAAACTTGAAACCTTGAAAAAGGAAAGAAGAGGGCTGAATAAATAAAAGGAAAGGTGAGATGAGGATGGGAGAGGAGTTAAGGGTGATGAGGGACAGAAGAACTACAGAACACACACGCACGCACGCACGCACGCACGCACGCACACACACACTGTTGCTCTATAAAGCAACCGTCTAGCTAGGTCGAGTCCTGTTTGGGTCCGCCTGGGGAATCCGATGTTCTCTCTGCTTTAGGCTCTGTTTTGGTCTCTATCAGGGTCTTTTTAGCTGCTATTCTGTTTTCTTCAGCAGCTGCTCAATAGCTTTGTCTAGACAGCACTCAACAGGGTCGATGAGAGTTTGGACTTGGCAAGACCAACATATTAAGTGGACCCAAGAGAAATTGCAGAATTGTGTGCACTACAAAGCAATGAGTCATTTCATCCAGTATGCAAAGGACAGTATGATAAGTGAGGGTTCTAAGGTTCTAACACAGTGGCTTAGGGACCAACAGCAGTAGACCAAGGTTGTCCAGAGATTTTCTGAAAATGTATAAAAATATTAAATGTTTTGGGATAAATAAAGTGTACGCATCAGTTTGACTCACGTGGTCTGGTCGTTGGTGAACTCCAGCTCTCCTCGGGCCTCCTCGTAGTCTTCCCCGGCCTTGGCGGTGCCGGACTCAGTGCTGTATGGTAGGATGACGGTGCCGCGGGCCCCTGAGTTGCGCACCACTGTCACCTCCATGGTGCCCACGCTCTCGCTCACCCGCACCATGCGCTCGCTAAATGTGAATATGCCGGCGTGGTCGTCGTCCAGGATGGTCACCGTGGCAACCAGGGGCTCAACCAATCGACCTTTTGGGGCGGCACCCACCTCGTCGCTCTCGAACATGCCTTCCGCGTCTCCAACACGCAGATTCAGCAGGCGCACAAAGAAGTGCTCGTCCTCTTCGAATATGTCGTCATCGATTATACCGACCTGAGACACAGAGGGTCGAAGGATTTAGACCAGAGGGTAAACACAGTGATCCAACACATCAGTCCAAGAAATAAAACAGGATGAAATGCTGGATGGATAGTGGAGAGCAGGCTGTGTCTTGCCGATGTCATAATATAGGGGTCACCATTCAATGTGTTTCACATTTTATGCAAACAGAACCGATTGACCAGACAGACTGTGTCTTTTTAACTCAATAATATGAAATATGTACAGTATATTTTTAAGAATCAGCACAGTATCACAGAATATCATTTGGCAATACTTTAGTGTAATATGATTTCTTGAACCCCTGGTGAAAAATCTATTTTCTATATCTATATCAGAAGGGTATCTCTGTGGATAGACAGCGAAATAGAGAAGGTGCGGTAAAATAATTATCCATTTTTGTGTTCAGTTCAATTCAATACAACATTTAACTGATGGTAAATCTTAGAAAGCAGCAGGAAACGAGCACAGTTTATATGGATACTTGCAATTTAACATGCATTTTTACATAGCAAGCATGCCCTATTTATACACAATTGATTATGTAGACTCCTTTAAGTCAAGTCATGGAGGGGAATTGTATTTCACGGGAGCTAATAGTGATTTTTTTTCTCTCCCAGACTGCCCTGCTGTTTAATTTGAATTTTAAAGCGACTGACATTAATCCTGGTCTGGATGTATGTGCTGAACATTGAGAAGAGGCCGGGCTGAGAGCTTTTCCCTCAGCAGACACATAAACAGATGCTCCAGTTACACCTCTCATAAACTGAGAGACTATTATCTTATTATGCCACCTCACAATGACTGCAGGTGGGCGCTTCCAAATCAGGTTACGTTGGCACTGTAATCCAATGATCCAGACCACATCTTGCCATTTGCTCCGATTCAAAACACACTCTGGATGTGGTCTGTCAAGCTGAAACATGAAGAGATGAAGTAGGCGAAAGAGTGGGGCAGGAATGAGTCCTGAAACCCCGAAATGGGTTAGCATTTAACCATAGTTTCCTAGTCTCAAAGTGAACTGTCTTTTGAATGTGTTTTTGGTTAGATGCATGAAATATGCGTTGTTTACCCCACTGCTAAATGTAGACATTTGTATGTGTTACAAAAACGGCGGCTGCTAATAACTGGCTAAACGAGACTAAAAGCATCACGCCAAACTGTAGCTGCCTTTAGCTTAGCGGTGGAGATGCCCAGACATGTGACAACGGGATGTAATTAATTTCTAGGATATAATTAGCCTTTCGAATGCACTTCAAAAAATTATAAAGCCCTATTAAAATGAGAACAATATCCTTATGTTTTTTTGCAATATTCCAAAATAAAATGGACAAATCCCATTGCTCTTTGTCGAGGGAGCCTTTGCAATGCTCACTTGAGGGCCAGCCTAAAAAAATACATCATCACTCTATTAAGCTGGAAGATGGAAGTTGTTTTTTAAACCTGCAATAATAGATTTTGGGGCGACGATGGGGGGGCAACAAAAACAACACTGACATAATCCCCCTTATGGTGAACTGGTTGCAGTGATGCCGGGTGTTTTCAGTTTTAATTTACATTATACGTTAATTGGTTAAATTAGTCTATATAAATGAAAAGACTGATGACATTTCGATGGTGAAAATTGAGGGAAAAAATGAGTGCATAATAATATTGAACTGTTTGTTATATTGTTTCTTTTGCATCAACTATGGTCTGAAGTATGACATTCTATTTTCTTTCTTTCTTTCTTTCTTTCGCATCGATGTTTTCAGATTTGTGTGACTGGCAGCACTGTTCTGATCCTGCTGCACTTCTGTTTCATCACTTTGTTGCCAATTAGTTTTAGATTTGTTCTGTAACTCTGTGAAGGGTTGTCTCTCTCTGGTTTTATATAATAATGATTTTGACTGGTACAACGAAGAGTGCTGACAACAAGACCTTTAATTGGGTCTGTCTCCCCACGTCTCATGTTTAATCAGCAGTGGATAGAGTCACAAAGTGGAATTGAGTGAGACATTCAAGTTTAATTGGTTTCCCCGCTGCTCATTTCTGACACTGATCGATGAAGTCCACTGGAGTGCTGTTGAAATAGATGACACTGACCTTTTTAATGTACTCACTAAGTGTTTCGCTCTCTATCCCCACACGGGAGAGGAGCCAATTTTAACCGTTTGTTTTTTCTAGTCTAGCCATCCCCATGCTTCTTTGATTTGGCTCTCCAGGCTCTTGCATTATCCCTCTCTCACCCGGTCTCACACTGCTTTTCATCTTTGAATCTGAGCGGAGCAATCCCGACCCACGCGTCTCTTCTTCCTGCAATCATCCTATATGCTTTTCTTTCCCACAGGAAAGAGGGCTTTTAAAAGCAATATTCTGTCTTTTTCAGTTCAAACTGCAGACAATAAAATAGAAGTGGGAACATCTGGGATAAAAAACAATGAACTGTGAAGCAGCTCACTTGGGCATATCATCTAACTCTCTATGCTTTTCAGGTTACACTTAACCTTTACACAAGATTGCTTTGATTACATTTGAATTTAATTCTTTTTTTTCGAAAGGCTAGCAGATATTGCATGCTCTTTGACGTGTTAAAAAATGACGTAAATCTCAAGGTTTACCTATTAGCAACATTTTCTCTCCATCTCTGAAACGCTTCGCCAATATTATTGAACAGAATATTTTTCTTTTGGGTTGCTTTGCAGTGTAAGTGGTCGTTTCCACAGCTAGCTTTTAAACATTATCTTTTATTTCCATACTGACTGGTTTTTACCATTTCTTTGGTGTTTTGTGGGTGTATTTCAAGCTTGTTATGTAAATAAGTTATTGGGCTTTTTTCTTATTAACTTAGATTTGTTAGAAAATGTTGTCAACCTTAATTGACTGAATCGATTTTAAAATGAACACATGAATACTATGTAATATATGTTTAACATACGGACAATATAAGACAAGCACAATTTTCATTTGTGGGCCATATTTCCTTGTACTTTTTTAATTTGAGTGCTGATGTTGTTGTTGATGTTGATGTTGTGCCGTTGTTTGGACACCCCTGCCTTTGACTATCTACAGCCTGTAAAAAAAAACGTTAGGTATGTGAGCAAAGACATCTAAACAGAGGATGTTTTTCCTTCAGATTATTATACATGTTGTAAGTGCTTAAGGACAACACAACAGGATGAGCTCCCTGCTGCTCCACACCCATGGGTCTCTCTGGTCCATTCAGTGAAGCACCAGCTTACATTAGATTAGCTTGATTAGTAACAGCGTTTTGTTTCTGTCCTCTTCTATCTCCACACGTCTCTCTCCTCAGCCTAAGGATGTGTCTCCTGCTGGGATGATCATTATTAATCGCACCCCCCCCCCCCCCTCTCTGATCTCCTCCTATCTCTCGACATGCCACCCAGTAGTTTCTCAGAAATCTGAAGCATGTTGATGCATCCCATAAAGTAAAAGTGTCTCAGTCCAGAGCCCCTCCTGCATCGTGTTTGCTCAACAACTCATTGTGAGTAAGTCCAGCTATTGTGTTGGAGAGGCTGCTATGTTCTTATTCAGTGGTAAAAATATGTCATGTTACATCGCCAATGTTTCTCTGAGCTCAGAGTTTTGGGGATGGCAGATATCCTGTTTCATGATGTTTGTGTTAGTCTTCTTTTTTAAATTTCCCAACATCAATAAAGTTTAATCTCGTCTCCAGAACAACTTAAAAATGAATTTGTGAATAATGTGGTCTTTCTTATTGTCGGATAAAGTCAAACCAGTCCTGCAGTAGGCTGTCAGAGTCTTTGGTTAGACACAGAACAGGATTTACAAGGACAGAGCAAAACAGAGCCCAAATAAATATAGGTTAATTATATAATTGAAAAGTTCTTTAATTAATGAGTGTGGGTGGAATTATTTAGTCAAATTCTCAAATTGAAAAGACTCAATATTTATTAACAGTCCCCTCCTAAAATATCTGTGGGCCTCTGAGTTCATTAAATGTCCTATCCACCCATGCATTACAATAGAGTTTCATCAATGTGATGATTATTTCCTACATTAATTGTTTGGAAATTGTGAAAAATGAGAGCTTTGATCAGTGAGTGTGTTTGTTCTGGAGAGGGTAACACCCTGTGGTTAAACCTCCTGAACAAAGAATAAGAACCCAGGAGAAGCTGACATGCTCCCAACATCCCAGGAGCATCGCAACCTCCCCAAACACCTCTTTTGTTTTTATTTTGATTTGTTATAGGTGCTTTGTGTGGGTTTACATACCAAAAACCTTTCTAGTCTTCCTACCACTCAAACCGTATACTCTACTTGTCTAGATTTACCTATTCACACACACATTCATACACTGCGGGTTGTGCCTTTGGGAGAAATTAGAGGCTCAAAAACACACATGCAGAGGAGCCGGGATTTAAATCTCTCCATTGGTGGACGACTGGCTCCCACAGCCCATTTAGTGTCAGGTGTTTAAATCCGCCTCTCACCTTGATCTCTCTGCGGGTCTCTCCAGGTTTAAACACCAGAGTTCCCTCGCTGTACTCATAATCCGACCCAGAGTTGGCTGATCCGTCCTCTGTCTTGTAGTCCACATAGAAGGTGTTCTCTCCAAGACCGCCTACACAGCAGCAAAAATACATACATTTAATATAAATAATAACCAGTTCAGTTATACAGCCGTGGAAAAAATTAAGAGATATGTTTGCCTTTGAGTTAAATGATTTTTTTTCTTTTGTTTTCTATAAACTACTGACCACATTTCTCTGTGTTGGAATTCAACAGACACTGGAATGGCTGCCATACATGTAGAAACATTTGATGAGGAGCTGTAGATGTTCCTCATTGAGAATATTAGGCTTTTACATCTTGAGAAAGCGTTGGAAAGGGACTCCCTATCTTTTATTTTAGTGTTATTGTCATCATCATTTGTGTCCATGTATACAAGTCCCTCTGTGAGGGCAGCAAGAAAACAATAAAAAGTAGGTCACTAGGTACTAGTACTTTCCTTTTTATGCTAATTTGTATTTTCTACAACTACACAACATTAATCTGGCAGATATTATTAAAATGTATATTACAATTTTTTAAATAAAGTACAAACCTTAAGTACATATAAGAATGTATAAAATATTTTGGAACATATAATAAAAAAACTAAGATTCAGATGCATTACCTTTCTTTTCCCTAAAGGGGTGTCATGGTTATAGGGTTTTTGTTCGTTTTATTTTGAAATGTATCTACTATACCTTGTGTCTTGTCTGGTGTCACTTCCTGTGTTTGCCCTCCTGTGTCTGATTGTCTCATTGTGATCACCTGTTGCCCTTGTGTTTCTCCTCCCCTCCCCAGCCGTGTCTTGTCCTGTGATTACCATTCTGTGTATTGTAAAAGGAAAGCCTTTTACTCCTATTGTCTGCCCTCCCTGGTCCAAGTTGTCCTTTGTGGTTTGTTATAGTTTTTTTTTTGAGACTTTTACCTTTTGTTTGTAATTTGCCTGCTTCCTTAGTTTTGTGTTTTGTTACAGCTTTTCATTAGAATAAAGCTCGCTTTTTGTTAAACCCTGAATCCCTCCTCCTTACTGCACTTGGATCCTTTCTCCCCCAACTCTGACAAGGGGATGTGGTGTGTGTTAACCAGTCGGCTTTGAGTTCAGATTGCAGAACAGTGATATGATAAACTCACATGAGTTAATTTGAAGAATAAAAACAGCCTCTTTAATGTGTTTCTGTGAATGATATGTATGTCGGTACCTTGGCAGACCACAGCCAGGGTCAGCACGCCGCAGTTCTCCATGCACTGACTGTGGGCGCTCTCAAAGGAGATTCGGCTGCAGATCCCCATGTCTTCTTCTTCTGGCGCCTCCTCGTCGGTAACAGCTGTGCGGCGAGCGTTGTCAGCTGCGTGCCTCTTCAGGACGTTTCCCGCCCCGATCATCATACGAGTCGCCTGGGTGGAGAGAGGAGAGGGGGTCAGAAGAAACAGCTAACTCAATGCTTCCACTTCTGTAGTACTTGGGTAAATTCACTTGATGAAAAAATTGTATGAATGTAGCTAGGTTTCACATTTTACAAACCATATGTAGTTTCATCAGAGTTGAGTCCTTGAACTCTGTCCTTTGGTAGGTCTGCATAACCCTGTGTGCTGACTTCAGGAACTATGTATGTATAATGTATTAATAATGTGCTAGGAACCCGTAATTGGTTACCGTAATTGTTTTGTGTGCGTGTGTGTGTGTGTGTGTCTGTGTGTGTGTGTGTGTGTGTGTGTGTGTGTGTGTGTCTGTGTGTGTGTGTGTGTGTGTGTGTGTGTGTGTGTGTGTGTGTCACCTGTATGCGGTAGAAGGCTCTGCTTTTCTGCTGGTGCAGCAGGGCGTAGTAGTTGGCCAGCTCCACTAGCTGGTCCAGCTCTTTATCCGGGTATTTCTGCTTCAGCTCCCTAATGATACGAATCACCTGGAGAGCAGAGCAGATTCAAATAACTAAACCACACACACACACACACACACACACACACACACACACACACACACACACACACACACACACACACACACACACACACACACATACACACACACACTACACACACACACACACAACAACGCCCACCCTCTGCAGCTGGGAGTTAGAGTGGAGGATCACACACAGTTTTCTGCAATGCTGGAACTTTTTAAAAAGCAATCTCTCTCTCTGATGTCCTCTAATCTTTTAACTTCTGTTGAACGATTAATTGGTTTCATGAGTGGGTTGAAAAATACTTGGAAACATTTAATAAATGTCAAGATGCAGAGTGCTAACTTGATAATAAAGATTGTATTGCCAAACATTTAAAAAATAAAGGAGTCATTACACCACATGGCCTAAGATGTAGACTAAGGAATAATAACATCCAAGGAATGAAAGACTGGGTTGGTTCAGAAAAAAATTCAGATATTCTTTTTAAATGTCAGGACTTGAAGATGGTTAATTGAAATAAATATTTTGAACATTTGTTAATTTTTGTGCTCCGTTACACACATTTAGATTGAACTGAAATGATTTTCTTGTCTTAGTGTGTGTGATTTGAGCAGATATTGATACACTTCAGTGTTTACAATCTGTGGGTAATGACAAACGGATTTGATTATTAAGTGGGCAAGCAGAACACACTGATGGAGTGTGTGTTAGGCAGTATGCTATATTTAATTTGGAACACAGCCTACTTTAACTGGCAAGATCTGAAGCTGTTTACATTGTAACAAAAGTCAGATTTGTTTTGCACTTGATCCTGACTTTACCTGGCAAGACTAAACCATTTTGAGTGAGCATGCCAATAACAAATCACACTATTATAATAAATGAGCAGCAGGATGAGAACCAATCCTGTTTGAACTCTTTCATTCTGTCATCCTCACTTTATCGTGTGGATGTTTCTCCCTGTGTCACTTTACTCGACTTCATGACCCTCATTATCGTATTATCGTCAGCCCACATTTACTCTCTCCTCTCCCTCCATCTGTCATTACCTATCTAACATTTCAGCATGCTACTAGCAGATTTAAAAGTGATCTTCAATCCCTCTGCATCCGCTTGACACGGTTAAGTGTCTACTTGTGAACTGAAACCTAGTTAGCATAAAAACAGGCATCACAAAATACAGAGCGCAGCATGCATCACTTTGGTAAATGGAAATCTACACTGGAGTCATTCATCGCGGTCGGGAACAGCCCCAACATTTCATGAGACAGTTTTGTCGTCTCCCGCAAGGAAATAATCCACTTTTTGCACATTAGTGTCATCTTCATAACAGCAGAAATTGTGTTTTCTATGTTCCCTGCATTTTTCACCGACACAAAACCTGGGAACGAGATTAGAGACATTTACAGAGCGCATTCTGCACTGATAACAGCCACTTCTCTTCAACAGCTTATGTGTGAATTAAAAACGGTCTCCACACTCTTTTTTCAGTCTCTGCAAACCATAGTGACAGCAGTGACATCATTTCTATTCGACACTTAACTACCAAGACTGTATAGGGATGGGTATCGTTAAGATTTTAACAGAATTATTGGAAAAACTAAACGAATTGGAAACGGTTATTACTTACTTACTGTGTACTTCTTCTCCACTACAATTCAGAGGTAAATGGTGTACTTTTACTCAACTACATGTATTTAATACCTTTAGTTACTTTACAGATTTGGATTAATGATGTGAAATATATTCAACCCTTTAAATCACACTTTAGTACTTCTCCCGCCTTACACGTAATATTTCTCTGTCTGAATACAGCCCTGAAAAAATTAAGACACCACTCCATTTTTTTCTTAAATCTCAATCTCTACTTGTATGGCAGCCATTCCAGTGTCTGTTGAATTCCAACACAGAATGTCAGTAATTTATAGAATACAATAACAAACAAAAAGTGGTCTCTCGCTGTTTGGAGAGATTGCTTGTGTTTAAGTGATTATGCGAAAATACTTATGTCAAACTAGCATTGTCTGCCTTATAGAGTGTACATTTTGAAAGCTCTGTGCTCTCTGTCCCCGGCAGATCTCTGTGTACGGCGCTGCAGTGTGTCTGTGAGAGAGCTTTGATTGCCAACCCGACTGAGGTACTTTGCAGAGTTAAGACTGTTACTCACTAAATCTGGTGTCTGTGTTCGCTCCAGTCGGAACATTATATCCCTAATTCAAACTGGAATGCTCTGTGTTTCATGTCTCAATGCTCCCTGAAACAATGAATCCGTCAATGCTGCCAAGTTTTGTAATGCAGGTCTGTGTATGGTCCCCATGCTATCTTAGAAATGTATACATTTATCCTCTGTGCTCATTGTAAGTGAGGAACATCAATAATAAACATTTAGTTGTAAGTTTAATTGTGTGTTAAGGGGTCATTTAGACTTTTCCAGTGACAAGGATTTGAACATTTGAGATTTGAGTGGACATCCCTTACTTTTTCTCAAGTCTAAGATTCCTGATAAATATGTGACCCGGCCTCAATACAGAAAAAACACCTTACGGATTGACCTCTCTAAGAAAAATCCTATCTGTATCGGCTGTGTTCCTTCCTGTTCAAGACGTCTATGCTTATCTCGACTTAAGAAATCCTGCCTATCACTTTAATTTGATTCTCCATTCAGCACTCGTCCAGTCAGGCCTGTATCTTTGATAACAAAGTACCTGCAGGCATCTTGAGATGTCTGAGCCATGATAGCAAAGGATCTTTAAAAAAAAGACAGATTTTAAATGGTAACCCTGAGGAGTATGAGGCAGTGGGCGTACACTGGTACTTCACAGTTTGAGTAGCCTTTAGTAGTTATATTTCACTGTTAATTTTATTTATGGACAGTGTCCATCCTAATATAGGATTCCTCACTTTTGGAATCCCTGAGCTAGGAAGATTTTGAAACAGCTTAATACCCAATCTAACAACCGATAAAATGTTTTACCTTTAGGCCACCAGGCTGCTAAACCAACAGGCCTGAGTGCAATTACTAACTGATGAACTTTAGAACATTTTAAATGCACTTTAGAACTTTTTAAGTCATTGCACTTAATATGTATGATGTTATCGTTTGTCTGTCCTGCTGGCGTGTTTTTATAGTTTGTCTGTTTTCGTCACTGTGCACTATGACAGGGATACACTCAAACATCTCCTTGTATATTTTGTACAGTGACATAAATCCTTTCCTTTCTTCTCTACTCTCCTGTTATGCTGCATTTATATATACCAAAAATCCTGAATACCATCTTTAACTGAGCGTAGATCTCTCACCTCTTTGCGGCTCTCATCCAGCTCCTTGTTGCTCTCCACATTCACCATGGTGCTGTTGGAGTTGGGCAGGTTGCCACCCCCACCGATGTTATTGACGCCCGCTGCGCCATCCTGACCTACACTACAGTTCTCGGCAGGAACCACGGCACCACTTCTGTGTGTTAGCTTGCCATCTATGATCATCTCCATGCCCCCCTTGTTGGGCGTCAAGTCTCCCTCGGTTTCCACGACGATGCCGTGGCGCTTGTCGGCACGGTAACGTTTGCCCATGTACTTGTAGAAGAGCAGGCGGCGGTCTGCGATCCACGCCAGGATGACACACACCGGGAAGTACAGCAGGGTCACCAGGGCCTCCCACACCTGAACACACAGCTCAAGTTGTTGACTCTCTGGTTTGAAATCATTAGTACTGAGATGAGAACAGATGAGTCATGGTGCAGCAGGATTTAACTTGTTATTTATATTCATACTGTTAATACATGTTTCTGTTTCTTCTTCTTCTTCTTCTTCATCTTTGATATCCCTGTGTGTCTTCTTATGTTTTCTCTCTGTGTTTCTGTGTTGTTCTGTTGCTGCTATAACACCTACATTTCCCAACGGGATCAAGAAAGGTCCATCTTATCTTATCTTATCTTATGTCCCTTTAAGTACCGTACCATGAATAATTCCATCACTTCTGTATGTAAGTAGATAATAATGCAATTCTGCTGAAGCTGCTCTCAACTAGAGTTCCATGTCTGCTACAGAGCATATTATTGAACATTATTACATGGCTCAGTTGAATACTCGATTCTGATTGTCAATTCAGAACATGTGACACGTTGTTAATCCAGTAGTACTGACGCTGTCCTTGTTGTTAAGGAGGATCAAGAAAGAGAAAGGAAAGGGGATAAAAGACGAAGCGCTGGACATCAGATAAATCACCAGAAGAAGACAGACAGGAAGTAAACACTAACAGGAACACGGTCTGGGCTCTGCAGGGTTTAAGGACTTGTTAGTGGATCAGAAACTGTAAACAGACTTGAACAGTGACAGAAAACCTTGATCAGAGCTGCCGTAAAGTTGTTGTTGTCTCAGTTCCAGCCGTTGGTGTGCCGTGGAACAGAGGTTGTTTTTTCTTAGCGGAAGAAATACGATCAGTTTTGAGTCAATAAAATAATTTCAATTAATATTGGGAGTCGAGTCGTTAGTTTGTTTAGTATCTGGCCATGTAATAAGCGAGATAATGTGAAGCGAGGCGGTCATTATGGGGAAAAGAACACCTTTCAAGCTGATCAGGGAGCCTGACAATCAAAGAATCCCATTGGCTTACAGGCACAGGTCATCCCTGCAGCTTCTGTTCTTTAGTGTGTATTTGTATGGTGTGCATGCCTCTGTGTGGATGACTATCAGGATTATTGTCAAAGACAGTCTTGGTCTAAAATGTAACTTTCTCTACAACCAGCTGATTGGGCGGTAGGGAATAGAGATCGGCATTATCATAATCTGACAGCCACAGTGTAATGAGTGTACTCTAACAGGTGGCTTTTATTTGTTGCAAATCACCACAAAACTTAATTATTTTTAACCTTATTATTATTAAACACTTTACTTTTAACAACAGACTCAATGTCAACCAGCTGCTTATATTAAAATGATTTTGGAACCAGCGGTTGCATGGATACACCTGCAGTTATAGTCAAAAGCGTATCTATCCAAGTAATGATTATTAATACCCGACATGTCAACCATTCAACCAGTGTCAGCCCTAGTGAGGGTGAAACGATTCATTTAGCCTTGCCGGAGTATAAAGTTTACGTTCCCTCTAAAGCTCACTGGGTGTGTCTCACCTCCACAACGCCGGGTGAGATGACGGCAAGGATGAGGTAGAGCCAGATGTAGGCGAAGATGCTCCAGAAGGCGGTGATGAAGAACACCCTGAGATGTTTGATCTTGCGGGTCTCGCCCTCGGGGATCGTCCACACACAGATCCCCAAGATCACAAACATGTTGAAGGCGGCGCTGCCTACGATGGTCCCTGGTCCCAACTCCCCAGCATTGAAGCCGTGACCGCACACCTGCAGAGAATAAGCGTGTGAGGTTTGTATTCGGGAGGAGAGGGTAGAGACAGAGAGCAGTGACAAGACAAAGAGCTACCTTCCAACACTCTTTACATGGCACGGCAGTCATTATTGTCCTTAACATAAGAGAAAAGTAATGCCCATGCTTTGAAAAAGAATAACCAGTCTGATGTCTATCAATCTCTTTACTTTAATAACATGTTAACTGCTGAAGATGTTAAAGTTTTACAGATACAACTAAGAAAGAGTGTTTCGTTTAAGCATAAAGGAATGGAACATGATGAAAAAAGAAGGACCCAGAGAGAGAAGCAGGGAAGAGAGCACCGGCGGCATAAATAGATCCACATCAAACCCTGTGATACTAAGACAGGATGTGTGTGTGTGTGTGTGTGTGTGTGTGTGTGTGTGTGTGTGTGTGAGAGTGCGCGTGCGTGCGTGTATACCTCTATAACAGACAGCAGTATCTCCGGAGCACTGGAGCCGAGAGCCATGAGCGTCAGATTGGACACGGTTTCGTTCCAGATTCGAACCGTTGCCACCGATGTCTCTCCGTTAGGCAGAGTGATGGTCACCTCCTTCTCCTGTTGGCCCAAACACACAATAACCGTTCATAAATTCCCTGGAAAACTTGAAGGTGTTTAATCACTGTAAATTCCTACATGTGTATCCAGTGTCCTCAAAATCTGATTATGAAAGGTTTTCCTGATTTGGAAAGTTCACTGAAACTAGTTTTTATTGTTTGGTTGATTCATGTTTTTCTACTGTACCGCCTTTGACGATAAATCCAACCCTTTTCATATCACATATTGCTGATGCTTGCAGGAGTTTCCAGCTGTCTCCTGCATGTGTTCCCTGCACCTGTCTGCCCGGGGAGCATCAGAAAACATTCACTACAGGGATTTTCAACTCCTATAAGGCTTTTTAGGCAACCTGTTCAATAACTTTAGAAAGACTGCATGAATTTTTAAGCTTGAACTTGTCACTAAAGACATGAGCCTTTTATTTATTTTCACAGTATATTAGTCTGATCTATATTCCATCTGAGGTTTTAAGAAAGTATTTTAACAAACACAGCCTACCTGACAAAAACAAAGTTACTGTGAAAATAAAAGAGACTTTTTAAAATTCTAGTTAGCTTTAGAATATGTATGAAGTTTCATGGTTCCTGCACTCATTCTGTCTTTGTTTATTCATGTGATTGTTCGGGGGCAGTGGGGCAGGATTATATTTCTCATGCACTGCTGTCGGGATATTGTGAGAATTTCAGAAAATAAGACAAAAAACAGCCATCTGTCATTTATCAGAGGATAGTGATGAAGAAAGCTGTGATTTTCATTATTATCTCTAATAATTGCTCTATGGTATTTGGATACCGCTGTGTTAAATGATCTATGAAGAGTGAGTTCTGCAAACCTGTTCTATCCAAGAATTCCAAAATCCTTCAAATAATCAATTATCAATTATCAGTCATATTTCCAAATTGATAATGTAGTATACTTTATGAGACCATTTCATGAGACTACAATAATTACTACTCCAGTTGAGTTAATGTAACAATTAATTATTACAATTAATATTAACATAAATAAAATGACTATATTAGATCATTATGAATTCCTTAAATACTTAACTGTTGATTATCAGTCCTTGTTTATGTTTTATAATGATCCACTCTTCTATTAATATGAACGATTAGGAATAATTGTTGATAAACCGGACATGCTCTTGCTAGTTCCCCACATTTAGGTGGCTACTTTTGAGTAATGATACTTTTGACACCAAAAAGTGAGGTGTACTCATTATCACAAAACAGATTTGTGATAATGCATTTCCCAGCTGATCCAAGAGGCTTTATAAAGAGCTTATTTAACTTCTGAGGTAGGATCATTTTCACAAAATCAATCAAAAAATCAAGCAGAATAAAAATGCAATATTTACCTCTGAGATACAGAGAGGAGTACGTAACACTGAAAGGAAATACCCAAGCACTCAACAATTTATCCTGATGTACAGTACTGAGTTATTTTCCACCTCTGCTAAATAAATCTACATTCCTCTGATAAAGGAGGTGTCTCACGGGGATATACCGCAGCTCCTTCCTTCCTGCAGCGGTCAGACTGTACAACCATCATGGCCCCCTGTAGACCACCACACATAACTATACCCCACACCATGTGCGATATAATGTGCAATATATACTGTATATATATATTAACTGTGTTAACATATATATATATATATATATATATATATATGTATATATACAGTTAATTAACTGTGCAACATTTACCTGGCTGCTACACCTCAGAACGGTCTACTTTTAGGTCTCTGTAAAATATTTGTATATATTTTTTGTATCTTTTTGTAACATTAGCTGTCTGTGGCTCTTTTTTTGCTGTAACAAATGAAAAATGTCCCCTCTGTGGGACGAAATAAAGGGATTCTGATTCTGAATCTGATTAAAGCTGTACTGTCCTCAGCATGAGGAGAGCAGAAAACAGCACACGTCTGTACTCTGCTCTCCCTCCGGCTGACCTGAATGCCTCCTCTGACCTCATTTTCTGCCTCAACACCTGAACCATTACAGGCTTTCATTGGTTCAGGTGGTTATTATGCCACTAATGGCTAAAGTTGTATTTTTGGGATGGTAAAAAGGTTTCCTCAGGACTGAAATGACTATTTTGACATCATTATTCTAATTTTTAATAAACATGATAAAATAATTATGGTTTGATATTCGCAGTAATCTTTAACACAAAGATATGTGTCTGTGCGCTGAATGGGCCAGGACCTCTCTGCAGCGAGAATCTCATTCAAAATGGAAATCTGACACAGATTTTGCTTTTAAAAATAGTGAGACTCTTGTGATTTACAAATTGCAACAGCCCATACTGTAATGGTGATAACATTTATTAAGTCAAAGTATAAATAGATACACTTTGTGACTCTTATTTTCATGGGTACACACACAGCCCGGTCTCTGGGGTCAGTTAAAATATGAAAAAGGATAAATGAGTGGAGAGGGAAATCTATATTAATCTCCTTAAAGGGCTTTATCAGGCCTGGCTTGCAGATGATGTAAACTCAGACAGCTTCACTTCCTCTTTCACATCAACCCCCCACTGACCCTCAGCTTAACAAGCACTGAGGAGAGGGCTAACAAAAGTGTGAGTTTATTTTTAGTTGGGATTTATGTTTGGTCAGCATGGTTTCTGTCCGCTATGAGTCAACTGCAAGCAACATGGCTACAGCCAAAACCCATGCAGGGGAAGTGTGAGAGAATGAGAGGGAAATATATGTTGAGTTCAGAGGGCTGCTTACTGCCTTCCCTCACACTGTCTGCTCCTTCTGCATGGATGGATGTATAAAACTTAGCATATATTTAACATTGAACCATCACCACTATGTATTGTGTGATGAAGAAGAGGAAGAGATGGATTTGTTTTTCCTTCTGTCCATACGTTGCAAGTCTGTGGTCTAAGATTCAATATTGGCTAATATTAGCAATATTGATTTTACATTTCAACCTTTCCCCAATTTAACCAAGCTTCTGTAAAAATAGTCCACAGATACTAACGGAGAGTGGGACTTTATGCGATAATGAATGCTTGGCTGTTATGTGTGTTTTTGGTTGTAATGGGCTGTCACCCTAGTAATCTGAAATCTTGTATTGTTACTTTTATTTTATTTGATGATTGTATTTTACTTTTTGTGAGATGGGAATGTCATCTCCCTAGGCTGGTTATAGTATTTTTCTCTTAGGAAGGTTTCCTAGCTGAGAGATATGACCATGATAAACGCTCTTTGCGTCCTAGATGATAGGAAAGGAGCTTAAGTCTGTTATCTCCTTTAGGATAGGACACACTGGACCATCCTTTACCAACATAAGTAAGATAATGCTGTCCTACAATACCTTGTGGCTGCATGATTTTAAGTGACACATCATTCATCATGACATACAAATGAAGTTCATGTAAGTAACAGAGCTTATTGAGGATTTTGAATCTAATGCCATAACTTGCTAAAATGTCTCCACTGATTAGTGTGGTGGTTCCTAAGCTGATTCTCAAAAATGTTTCAATGGTGATATGTACAGAATCAGATTTGTATTCAAATATTTAAAACCATTATATTAATTTGGATTCATGTTGAGTGGACAGGATGGTGGGAGTAAGAATATAATTAACATTATGTTATCATAACCAAGATGCCCAGTGTAAGCGCAGTCCCATTCTCTTTTCCTATAAGTCCTGATGAATTCTTCTTCACACCATTTCATAACCCCATAACATTTTTCATTGAGGCCAAGGAAAAGTGTTTAGAAAAGACAAAGAAAGAGCTAAAGTTAGAGAGCTAAATTCAAGCACTTTCAATGACCCATGTCTGCAGTGAACAAACTGAACTGCGACTTTAATTAAATGTATCATGTCAAATTTCACATAACTGTATTAGGTTAGTTGAAAGCAATAATATGAATTAAACAAATTATATTAGGTTCAACATAATATTATTGATTTCAACTAACCGAATACAGTTATGTGAAATGTGTTGACCTGATACATTTAATTAAAGTATTTTACAGCACGTATATTTCTTTAAAGGAGCCATCCTCACCTGTGAAGTGATGACCTCTATGGAGGCCATGAAGCGGTCTGCGATGATGGACACGCCCAGGAACATGTACATGAGCGACGCGAAGTACACCACAGCTCGGGCCACCTGCTCGCCCACTGCCGGCCGGTTGGGCTGCCAGACGGGCAGCAGGATGCCAGGCCGGCACATCGACACCTCCCCACACTTCTCCTTCTTGGCAGGCGTGGTGCTGTTACCGTAAGGCATGGAGGGCGGGAAGAAGGAGGGAAACATGGAGGGTGACACCGACCGAGCCTCGGGGTCACTGCTGGGGAAGCTGCTGGGGTTGCTTCGGTGGGACTCCGACTGGCAGGGAGGCAGTGGGAGGAGGAAGAGGAGGATGAGGAAGAGGAACGGGGTGGGAGCGGCCAAGAGAGACATGGCGGCGTGTTGTCCCACAAGAAGCAGTTGAAGCAGAGGACAGCGGGGATAGGCCGAGGAAGAGGGAGGTGGGAGGGGGAGACACTGCGTAGCGCTGAGGGTGGTGCGACTAGCTCACCTACAGGGGGAGAAAAAAGAGAGAAACAGCACATGAGTTTCTGTAACACACTGAAGAGAACTTTAACCTTCTAACGGCAACAAGGAAGCCTTTCGTCCTCTTTTCTTACAGCTTGCTCCATTTAGTTTTGAAAAGGCACACACGAGAGGAGTTTCACTGAGCACCGTGTTACAGTCAAGTCACCAATTCTCGAGTCCCCACTCTTCGAGTCAGAGTCCAAGTCTGAGTCAACAAAGAAGAGCCAGAGTCAAATCCGAGTCCGAGTCATCATAACCTGTGATCGAGTCCGAGTCACCCGAATCTGAGTCACAAGTCTGGGTCGTCATGTATTAATCTGAGTGGATATATTTGTTTAAATTTAGCCGTTGTTGTTTATTGTCTACGAGTTTCTACATCAGCACTTGAGTCCGACTCAAGCCTGAGGCCAGGACTCGAGTACTCCAAGTCTGATCAGAGGAGCATGTGAATGCATCATTGGAGTGCTAATTTAGATTTCTAACTTTTAATCCGGAGAATTTAATGAGTAGAAACTTTCGGCTCTACTTTTTGAGAATTTTAAACAAAATATGCACTATTAATTAAAGTGCCACAGCAGATCCATGGTGTTTTACATCCATTAATGGCTGATTCTTTTTTTGCTTTTGAATGTCAACTCTATCTTGAGAATGTGTCCGTGTTTATCCGAGGGCGTCATGACTCATCTGTCGACCTTCATTCAAATGAAGTTTTTATACTTATATTGTTAGAGAAGTTCTAGAAGAAACACAAGTGGCTACATTTAAACTTTCATCTTTTCGTTCTGAAAGGATGAAAGCTGTGATTCATAGCCGATGACGTGGTTCAGCGGCACTCTGGTCATGATGCTGAGTCACTGGTGGTCCGTCAAGGCCACGAGCAAAACATGTTGACAAATTGTAATGCAACTTTTGACGAGGGCTGTCAAGAAATATACATACAGAATCAAAATGCAATATTATGTTTTTTTTTAAATAAAATGTTGCATTTATTCTCAAAGAACTATAGACATTTAATTCATAGTTTAATAAGAGGACTTGTTCCAGTACAATAGACAGTCCTGAGTGCAATACTCTTTCAAATATCTAATGGAACTGTTTGAAATGATATGTTTTCACGCCATCACTCTTAATTATTTACTCCCCCATGTATGATTGAGCTCATTTAAAGTCTGTATCATTGTAATGTTAAAAATCACAATTATATATAAAACACTAGATCAATATACAACAACTTAAATTCAAGAAAAATTGAAAACTTTAAGCACAATATATAATACAATTACATTTAAATAAAACAACACTGATGTGAATATAACCAGACCTCATACAGTGGTCAAATGACTTTTGGGGTATTTTTGAAAGCAATGCAGTGGTCACAATCCAGTCTCTGTTATTTACCTGTGACCGTGTGTGTGTGTGTGTGTGTGTGTGTGTGTGTGTGTGTGTGTGTGTGTGTGTGTGTGTGTGTGTGTGTGTGTGTGTGTGTGTGTGTGTGTGTGTGTGTGTGTGTGTGTGTGTGTCAGTTTGAGCTACAGTAGCTCCTCTGTTCGACCACACGGACCAGCCTTCCCTCACCATACGCATCAATGAGCCTTAGCCACCCATGACCCTGTCGCCGGTTCACCGGTTTTCCTTCCTTGGACCTCTTTTGGTAGGTACTGACCCCTGCAGACCGGGAACCCCCCACAGGAGCTGCAGCTCCAACACATCCACTTTGAGGACAAAGTGTTCACTTGCTGCCTAACAACACTGTTCTTCACCTGACCTGTTTGGGTTCATGATGTTACAGCTGATCGGTGTATGATCATAGTTGAACAGTTGCCAATCTTTTCTTTCACCTTTAACAGTAAACAGGTAACATTCTGAGAGATCATTTTACAAATTACATTAAAAGTTATTCATCTAAAACACTCCGTAAACTCAGGACTTGTTGTTTGTTGATAACAAACCAAGGTCAGCCTGTTCAAATGTTGCCGATCAGTTTGATAAACTTATGGAAGCAAATATTGTGACAGGTCAAACAGACATGACAAGCTGGATATTTGAGTTTTCCTTTGTAACCCAACCACATGTTTATTCTCCATGTTTGCTCCTCGGTATCTCCTGTGACCCGACAGGACACCACAGAGCAGCAGAATCATGTTGTCTACAAAAACAACCGGAGAGAAAGAACAAGAATCCACGTCCACGAGAATGTCTGTTTGTTCTGAAGAGTAGCTCCGGGCCTGTTGTGATGTTACTCCAATTACCAGAGGACGTGTTTAAGCAAAACAGACAGAGATTGATGAGACTTACTTCAAATCAAATGATGAAATTAAACCGAGGAGCTGAGATAATCTGTTAGTATTAAAATATAGTTTTGTCTTCCATCCATCCTTTATGACCCCTAACACCCTCAGAAATCAGGCTCTAATTGAAATTCACATCCACAGGAGTGTCTCTGGTGTTGATAAGGGCTTTTAAAATGTGTTAGGGTACATGTAGGCGTTTTATTAATTTAATCTCCCTGTTTAGTGATCTGTCTCATTTCTCTTGTAGCAACAAGGAGTGTCAGTGGAGCTGGGAGCGCCTCCAAACGGAAAAACAAGAGAAGAGACTGCGCTGTGACTCACTCAGGAGCCAGCACAATCTGAAGCTATTTGTTCATGATGATTAACCCACCTGCCACTGCATGTATGCACTGTGCAATTTGAACAAAAGTATCAATTTAATACAGATTGCTTTAAATTGAAATCTAGTTCCAAACAAATTATCTTAAGCCTTCACAAGTGCATAAGTGTTTTTGAGCCTGTCTATGAGTTTGCTTTTCAAATTTGGGGCAGTTGGAAAATAGTTTTTCCTGTGAAATTGGGATGTTGATGGATGGAGGTAGAGTTTAAAGAGAACTTGATGAAGAGTGAAAGGTAAGCAATGGATGGAAGATGAGAAAAAGATGAAATAGACCAGAAAGGTTTTACAGGATAATTATTTGATCAGTATTTTTGGAGACACTCAGCACAGCACACTAAACGGATTAAATCCTTTGGCTGAGAAAATGAAAGGAAAGGTGTAAGGGCTAGGATTGAGGTGGAATAAAAAGTAGGGAGGGGAGGTGCAGAAGGAGGGACAGGGGATGAAGGGTTAATTAAAGAGGAGTAAAATAAGTGATAGGGATAACTGGAGTCACGGAAGAACAAAGAGAAAAAAGTCATAAATGGCAAGGAAGATGAGTGTGTAAGAAGGGAGGAGAGGGTGAAAAGGAACGATGAGGAGCAACGTCCTAAAGACGTTTATATTCACCATCCAGGCTAAGTGTGGTACCATGGAAACAAGGAGAGAGGTTGGGTGGGACAATCAATCAAGAGGGTCAGGGTGCTGAAGGGAGGGATGGGGGTAGACATAGTAACTCTGCCTATACTGAAAAACACACTCTATGTAACCCCTCCCCTTTTCTGTACTACAAGTACTGCAAGTATTTGTTCCTAATTTATAGAAAAATGACAAACACACACACACACACACACACACACACACACACACACACACACACACACACACACACACACACACACACACACACACACACACACACACACACACACACACACACACACACACACTCCTCTACTCCTCCCTCTGTCCCCGCCCTCCTCTGTGTATCTGATGGCTCCTCTCCCATCATGCATGTTACAGTAACTGCCTTCATTAGCCTCTGACTGTAACCCCCCCCCCCCCCACTCATCAGTCATTTACACAGTGCCTTAAACAATAATTGGCGATACTGTAGGTCTGTTCCTTTTAATTCCATTTGGTTCTGACCAGGAAGGAAGGTTTATTTCATGGATTACTGTAATGTGTGTGTGTTCTGCGGCACCATTGGTAGCTCTTAGGATATACTCGGTTTCCTCTTCACGTGCCATAACCAGACTGTTTATTCAAGTGTACAACTAAAGGGAATGCTTTGTGCCTTATCTGTGGCTTTGTGTGTCTCAGGCTGACTGGCGGCTGGCTGTACAGCTGCTGAATGTCACCGCGTTCGCCTGCTGTCAGCACAGACCCACAGAAACATGTGGAGCTCTGGACCTGAGAGGCAGGGCCTGTTATATTTAAAAGATTGCTTTGTACAATGGCTGAATACTCTCCACTCCTCTGGCGCACAGCCGTAACTGGGTATACTCGGGTCATTATCATTGGATATTCTGATGTTGTGGCTACAGAATAAGTCAGCCCAGGTTGCTGCTGTTTCTGTCGTTACATTTTGTCATTAAAATACTGTAAATCACAGGAAATGAAGACAATTCTGAAACGACTGTCCTGACGGTAAAGTCTTAAGTTAAATAAAAAAAGCTCTAGAGACATTAATATTGTGACACTATTGCATTGTGGGATGCTGAATCGCACACACTTTGTATTGTTTAAAGGCTGCTTAGTCATGGTCACACCATCCTTTCCTCCATTATCCAAATTGATGTATAATATCAATAAGTAATTTGTGCTGAAGCAGATAGGGCAGGCGGAGGATTTCATTATAGCAACTCAAATAGGTTCTCAGAGGAAAATATGCTTCGACTTAATGACATGTTGAGGCCTTTTCGCTTTGTCTGCATGATGTCCCCCTATATTTCCTTAATATCACTATCAAATAAAGGCTGGGAAGGAGGCACTATTCACTGCTCACAGGACTGAACCACTGCAGGGTGGGGGGGGGTGTCTGAATCAATCCCAATGTCCACATTATGCACCCGCAGAATATGAGCAGTGGTCCTGCAAAGTCAACCAGGTTATAGGGCTGTACCACTGTCAAATCATGAAGTTATTGAGGGCTCTCCAGCAAACGCTTTGAACCTCTCCCTGCACACTCTCCATACCCTGGCATTTTTAAATTAAGAATTTAACATAACATAAAGGAATGCAAACCAAGACAAACATTAACACTTTGTTTATTTATTAAACACATTGCTTCCTTTTCCCAAAATATGCTACAAAAAACATAAACACCAGAATTAAAGTTTTGCTGTCCCTTTGTACACAAAAAAACTGAAATGTAGACTTTAATAAACGTATTATGTCAACACATTTCACATTACTGAGTGTTAATGTGTACAAGTGTTTAGACGTTTTAGGCTCAAGGTGGACATTGGGAAATGGCCTCTTGGTTTAATAATGTGAAATAAGAAACAGTCATTCGTGACACACGATCACGGATCTCTTTGCCGATGAAGAGATATAAAAGCTCCTTCTTCAATAGGTGATCGTCTCTGAATATAAGTGATTGCTGGTGTCTGATATAGACAGTTCAGGAGTAATTTGAACCAGCTGACAGCTATCGGTGCTCCTTGTCACAAAATATTGATCCCAGAGGGGGTAATTTGTTCTGTTTTGTGCGTCACCTTGTATGGTCAGGTTAGAGGTCAGCTTCAGAACAGGCTCTGTAGCCCTGAGGGATTTTAGTGTCTTATTTCAGGCGGAGGACGCATGCTGTCATGGGGTTTGAACTTAGTCATTCATGTAGACAGGCATCAGCTGGAAATGCCAACAAGCTGTTTGCAAATAAACAGAGCATAACATCCCACAGTTATTCATGCATAAAGAAACACAATCCGTCATGTCCCCCAGATTTCAGTGTCCTCATCTGTCCACCGCAAGTGCGGTTAACACAATGACAAAGAGGGGTCGTCTTAGGTACCTGACGCACAAAACTCATCCAACAATGTGGATGACACACAGGCCTTCATCTTCACCAAACCCAACACTGCTCTGCCGTCCACCTCACTCACCACCATCCTTCAAGACATCAGGAGCTGGATGAGCAGGAGCTTTCTGAAGCTCAAGCCTCCATTACTCCTAACCTCATCATTGATAGCTTCCCTGTCCCCTTCTCCAGCCAAGTTAGAGCTTTGGTGTCACTCTGGACACTTTACACTTTCCAAATCCCCCTGAATGCTTTCTTCCAAACACACAACATATCTAGATTCCACCCACCCCTCAATCCAGCACAGAAATTGTCATTAAAATACTGTAAAACATATATACTGGGCGGTTGCGGCGTAGGGACTTTGCTTTGGCAACGTTCCCTATACTGCTCCCTGTGCGTCCTACATATGGCAGCCCACTGTTCCTAACGCAAGGATGGGTCAAATGCAGAATGTACATTTCCCCTCAGTGGGACCATTAAGGGCCCCTTCTTTTCTTCTTAATACAAGTCTGCTTTGTTCTACTGTCTCATTCAAAAACGAGATGGCATCAGCACAAATACAAAACTTTGTAGATTAAGAATTTTAGCTCATATCCACTTCTGTTATACAGTCTATGAATAATACATTTCTACAGTGTATAAATAATTGGGCAAAGACTCAGAGAGCTGCACCTCAAGGTCACCTTCCGCTGGGCTCTGCAGCAGTAAAGGCTCTGTTCGTTTCAAGCAGACAGCATTAGTTGTGGCAGCAACACACTTTTAAAGCGAGAGGCCTCTGTCCCTGGTGCTTTGGACCTTTTCCTGTTTACTCTCCCTCTCTCTGACACTCTCTCTTCTTCTCCTTCTTAATGTTCATTCTCCTATGTGGCTCACAAACACAAAGCGTTCCCTCTTTGAAAACTTTTCCGTCAATGAGCCACCCAAATTGTCCTTCAGCTGGCAGGGGGTCATTTTACTGTCGTCAAAAATGTCCTTGTCAGGATTTAGAATATAACTGTTCTTTGCCGCGTGTCACCCTCCTACGCACTCTCCCCTAATAACACCCTCCCTTTCCTTGCTGTCGTTGCTCCTCATTCACAGCATTGGGTTTTCTGAAGGACTATTTCATCAAACTCTTAGCCGCTGCAAAAACATCCGGCCGTCTTGATTAAAAGTGTTTTTTAATCTGGGACTTTAATCTACAGATCAAAGGCAGCAGACCATTCAGCCCAATGAGATCAAGATCAAGTACTATTTTTGTTTGTTGCAAACATTTGTCTGGGAGTTTGTATTGCAACCTGTTTTCTCTTTATAACTTACTAACAGCTAATATCATCATTTTTCACACAGCTAAATAAATGGCTCGATTCTGATTGGTGAATTTGGAATCTAAGAGGTCTGCTGTTTTTCACTAGCAGACTGTTCCTAGCTAAAGCAGACTGTCGCTAACGATAGCAGACTGTTTATAAGGACACTCTGATCAAAGGACTTTATGCAGTCATATCAATCCAGAGAAAAAATAGCGATCAACTTAACGTCAGCGGTGGCCAAGAAAAACGTCATTCTCCTACGAAAAACAATGTGGAATACTTTTGTAATAATATTCTTTTTATCTTCTATCTGGTAAGCACAAAACTTTTGGAGGAACTCCGTCAGTAGTCTCACTCGCAGCTGAATGAGGCTCCCGTCTTCCAGGTAGAGGGTCTAAATACAGCAGCAGTTTTGGGTAGAACTGCCATCTCTCTGGCTGAATAAGGCAATCCTGTTACTTTTTTTTAACAGCGACCTGAAATCAGCATCTTTTGGCCAAAAAGTGTAAAGTTATAACTCAAATGAAACTCCAAAAATCTTTAATTGCGTTTCTTTTTCGTAAACTTTTTGAAAATTGAAATCTGATGTTTATAAGCTGCTTAGTTTTGCAATAGTCCCTGCAAATATACAAAACGTAATAATAAAATGCACACATTTACAGTTTTCTAGAATAAAACTGGTATATGTTCCTAAGTCAAGCAGTTTGGAATTGGGCCATTAACAGAAGAAGACAGACACAAAGTGAACACTAACAGGAACACGGTATGTGCTCTGGCAGAGTTTGAATACTGGTTCCTGGAGGACAACATGTGGACGGACTCAGACAGTGACAGTAAACCTGGATCAGTGCTGCGGTTCATTTGAAGTTACGTTGCTTTAGTCGCAGTTCTAGCCTTTGGTACGTAGTGGAACAGACTATTATTTTTCTTATCAATAGGACTATTTTTAAACCAATAAAATAATTTTCACATCAATACTGCGAGTCGAGGCACTGGATTATTTAGTGTGTAGATATGTAGCGAGGCGGTCATTAATGAGAAAGGAACACCTTCAGGGTGATTGAAGTCCTGTCTGTGTTCTTTTCTCATAATGACCGGCTCACTGCACACGATCCCTTGCTTGGAGAATTATGATTCATTTTCTTAGTCCAACATCCATTATCCTCTCTGTTCTCCAGCACCACACCCCACTGTGCCCACTTTTTTAATTTCATCTGTCAAGATAAAGGAAATTTGATGATAATTGCCCTTCACCAGGCATCCCTGTGATATGAGCTGCCAGCTGGCAGGGGAGTGAGAAACTCCCCGCTGTAAATTCTGATGACACTAATTTCTACAAAGGCAATGATTATAAAGTGTTTCTCAAGAGGACAACGACCAAACCCAGCTGTCAGGGCCGTTAATGCATGATCCAGCCTTTGTGGATGGAGGGAAGAACACCCAGCGTGCACCTGTGTGTATGTGTGTTTCTGTGATGATAACACCACATGCTGTTCAGCAAGCTATTATTCTACTCTATCAACCCTGCAGAATTAGTACAGCCACAGGTGATCTGTATTTGTATGGTCCTCTTAAAAAACATAATAACCATTCATCCTTATTGCAACAACAAACGGTCGAGCCAGATGATTGGCACCAGACGCTGCTCGTAAAAAATGTGCCTAGCATATCTCAACATAACTTAAGTAAATATGTACATAGTTGAAATTGCATATGGAGTGTTAAGACTACATGTACAAATCTTTTGGATCACCTTATTTTGAGTGTGCATTTAGTAAGATGTGATAACCTAGGAAACAACCATAGAACCTAACCTAGACTTGTATTTGACCTCTGTATCAAGCCAAATCAATTAATTGGTGTGTGTGTGTGTGTGTGTGTGTGTGTGTGTGTGTGTGTGTGTGTGTGTGTGTGTGTTTGCTTGTGTAGTCCTGTATACCAGGAATTCTGCCCACCCTGGACGTCTTGATTTACATCCAGTGCCAATGTTTAGTAGACTCATATCGTGTGTGTCCTCCACTTGACCAGACATAAAGTGAGTGTGTGGAGGGGGGGGGGGGGGGGGGGCTAGGGTGGATGGGTTGAATGCACTTCTCGTAACTCACTTTGAATAAAAGTGTCAGCTTAATAAATATAAAGTAATAGGCATGTCGTGTGACTGACTGCAGGACTTTACAGTTCCTGTATGTTGGTATTTTCCGGAACCAGAACCGTACAGTAGCTGCTGAGCAGATATGATAGGAGATAAGATAAGATGTACCTTTATTAATCCCTGTGGGGAAATTCTGTGGTTTAAGCAGCAACAGAATAAGAATAAAAAACACGACAGTGTGGTTCACACAGGATAATAAAAAATTAAAAAACTTAAAGACTTCAGTGAACATATGATGGAGTAGAAAGCCAGATCTGTAAACACTTTAACATTGAGTATAATCTGTTATGTTTTTGCACATTGTTCAATAATGATGTTCTTGTCTGTGTTGCTGTGTTTGTATTGGTATATGGGTGTGGTGCCCTTCAGGCGGGTGATGTCACCAGTTATTGGCAAAAATACAAAGGGAGGCGTCTGTGTAACCAGCATGACTTGAACACACACACACACACACACACACACACACACACACACACACACACACACACACACACACACACACACACACACACACACACACACACACACACACACACACACACACACACACACACACGACCCCTCAGTTTCCTCTAATTCTCTCTACATGTCTTCTCTTCCTCTCACAGGCTGAGGCTGGTCAGCTCTCTCGTCTTGAATTTGACTCTAATGGACGGTCAGTGAGAAGCTTACAATTGTATGACTAAATTCCTCCATATTAACCTAAAAAATTGACATTCCAGAAGACATGAATTGCAGCAACAAAATAGAGATCACAAAATCAGAAAAACAATACTTCTAAAACTTAAATACTTCAACCGTTCTATTTGACTGTTGTTCTATATGACTGTTGTTCTATATGACTGTTGTTCTATATGACTGTTGTTCTATGACTGTTGTTCTATATGACTGTTGTTCTATGACTGTTGTACTATATGACTGTTGTACTATATGACTGTTGTTCTATGACTGTTGTTCTATGACTGTTGTTCTATATGACTGTTGTTCTATGACTGTTGTACTATATGACTGTTGTTCTATGACTGTTGTTCTATATGACTGTTGTTCTATGACTGTTGTACTATATGACTGTTGTTCTATGACTGTTGTTCTATGACTGTTGTTCTATATGACTGTTGTTCTATATGACTGTTGTTCTATATGACTGTTGTTCTATGACTGTTGTTCTATATGACTGTTGTTCTATGACTGTTGTTCTATGACTGTTGTTCTATGACTGTTGTTCTATATGACTGTTGTTCTATGACTGTTGTACTATATGACTGTTGTTCTATGACTGTTGTTCTATGACTGTTGTTCTATATGACTGTTGTTCTATATGACTGTTGTTCTATAAGACTGTTGTTCTATGACTGTTGTTCTATGAATGTTGTTCTACGGCTGTTGTTCTATGACTGTTGTTCTATGACTGTTGTTCTATGACTGTTGTTCTATATGACTGTTGTTCTATGACTGTTGTTCTATATGACTGATGTTCTATGACTGTTGTTCTGCATGACTGTTTTGCTGTATGACTGTGTTCTATATGACTGTTGTTCTATGTTAGTTGTCCTACGGCTGTTGTTCTGTATGACTGTTGTTCTATATGACTGTTGTTCTATATGACTGTTTTGCTGTATGACTGTTGTTCTATGACTGTTGTACTATATGACTGTTGTTCTATGACTGTTGTTCTATGACTGTTGTTCTATATGACTGTTGTTCTATGACTGTTGTACCTATGACTGTTGTTCTATGACTGTTGTTCTATGACTGTTGTTCTATATGACTGTTGTTCTAATGACTGTAGTTCTATATGACTGTTGTTCTATATGACTGTTGTTCTATGACTGTTGTTCTATATGACTGTTGTTCTATGACTGTTGTACTATATGACTGTTGTTCTATGACTGTTGTTCTATGAATGTTGTTCTACGGCTGTTGTTCTATGACTGTTGTTCTATGACTGTTGTTTATATGACTTGTTCTGTATGGACTGTTGTTCTGTATGACTGTTGTTCTATGGCGGTTGTTCTATATGACTGATGTTCTATGACTGTTGTTCTATATGAGTGTTGTTTTATGGCTGTTGTTCTATGACTGTTGTTCTGTATGACTGTTGTTCTATGTGACTGTTGTTCTATGACTGTTGTTCTGTATGACTGTTATTCTATATGACTGATGTTCTATGACTGTTGTTCTATGACTGTTTTTCTATGACTGTTGTTCTATGGCTGTTGTTCTCTGACTGTTGTTCTGTATGACTGTTGTTCTATATGACTGATGTTCTATGACTGTTGTTCTGTATGACTGTTTTGCTGTATGACTGTTGTTCTATGACTGTTGTTCTATATGACTGTTGTTCTATGATTGTTGTCCTACGGCTGTTGTTCTGTATGACTGTTGTTCTATATGACTGTTGTTCTATATGACTGTTTTGCTGTATGACTGTTGTTCTATATGACTGTTGTTCTGTATGACTGTTGTTCTATATGACTGTTGTGCTGTATGACTGTTGTATATGACTGTTTTTCTGTATGACTGTTGTTCTATATGACTGTTGTTCTATGACTGTTTTCTGTATGACTGTTGTTCTATATGACTGTTGTTCTGTATGACTGTTGTTCTATACGACTGTTGTTCTATATGACTGTTTTTCTGTATGACTGTTGTTCTATATGACTGTTGTTCTATATGACTGTTGTTCTATATGACTGTTTTTCTGTATGACTGTTGTTCTATATGACTGTTTTTCTGTATGACTGTTGTTCTATATGACAGTTGTTCTGTATGACTGTTGTTCTATATGACTGTTGTGGTGTATGACTGTTCTATATGACTGTTGTTCAATGACTGTTCTATATGACTTTTGTTCTATATGACTGTTTTTCTGTATGATTGTTGTTCTACGGCTGTTGTTTCTATGACTGTTGTTCTGTATGACTGTTGTTCTATATGACTGTTGTGCTGTATGACTGTTCTATATGACTGTTGTTCAATGACTGTTGTTCTATGAGTGTTGTTCTATATGAGTGTTGTTCTGTATGACTGTTGTTCTGTATGACTGTTGTTCTGTATGACTGTTGTTCTGTATGACTGTTGTTCTGTATAACTATTGTTCTATATGACTGTTGTTCTATATGACTGTTTTTCTGTATGATTGTTGTTCTACGGCTGTTGTTTCTATGACTGTTGTTCTGTATGACTGTTGTTCTATATGACTGTTGTTCTACGGCTGTTGTTTCTATGACTGTTGTTCTATATGACTGTTATTCTGTATGACTGTTGTTCTGTATGACTGTTGTTCTATATGACTGTTGTTCTATATGACTGTTGTGCTGTATGACTGTTCTATATGACTGTTGTTCTATGACTGTTGTTCTATATGACTGTCCTTCTATATGACTGTTCTTCTATGTGACTGTTGTTCTATATGACTGTTGTGCTGTATGACTGTTCTATATGACTGTTGTTCTATGACTGTTGTTCTATATGACTGTCCTTCTATATGACTGTTCTTCTATGTGACTGTTGTTTTATATAACTGTTGTTCTTTTTGAACATAGTTCTATATGACTTCTGTAAAGACTATAGTTCAGTATGACTGTATATCTATGACTATTGTCCTATGTGAAACATTATTGCTGTTTTATAATAACTGCAATATTAAGTTAGACAGCTTCCTTCCTGTAGCTGGAACAGCACCATTAGGTAGAAATGTCCAGCAGTTGGACAACCTGCACTCACTAAGTTCCCTTTTGAAATATTATAGATATATAACAGCACATTAAACGCTACAGTATCGGATGTAAATATTGTTTCGTATTATCTTAACTGCACTCATAAAATCCCTGTGGAAATATTAGTCTGTAGACTGATATCACAGCAAATTAATGCTACACAGAGCCAGATCATATTCAATTGACCACATATTGTTATATGTAACATTTTTGATTTCTCTCACTCCTTAGAGTACATTATGTTTTACCTAAGGCTTTTGATATAAAGCTCTATATTTCATATATATAGCCATAACGCTGCTTTCAGTGCACATGGTCAAAAATATTTTTTGACCTATGGTACACAAATGCTGGAAAGCTGCCGGGTGGTTTCACAACCCATGTTTGACCATGTTTGAGTGCAGTGTTATAGAACATATTACTGAATCATCATGTGGGTGGAGGACTTTGGAGAAAATCAACTGCTGTTACGCTGTTATTTTCTTTCAATAAACGCTTGTTTAACTTCCCGTGAGGGTCTTCTTAAAATGTTTGGACGTTTATGGAGCACAACTCCAAGATATCACTGCAGACTTTATGGCCACGAACTTGGCCAATTGTATAAATGGCCACTATAAACTCGTTAAAATGATCTGAATTAAATAAAAACTTTTTCTAGTCCAAGTTATTTCCACATCAAAGCTCAAGTAAAACACAGGAATAGGAGTTAGTTAAAAATACATTGTGTTGTTTTTTAGTATAAAGTTGATACTCTATAAGGAAGGTTTTTATCTAAAGGATAAAAAAACACAGTGAAAGGGAAAAATGTTAAAGCTGTCAGATTCACCTGTAAAAGCCTTTTGTTATATCTTTTTGTGGTCTACATGGGTTGGTCTTGGTATTGAACACAGATAATACACTTTGCCCCCTCAAAAAACTATAGCTACGTTGGTCCACAGGGCAAAACATAGTATGTTCACAAAAACCCTCTCAGAACGTGATATGGATACAACATTTTTTCCAATAGATTTCTAAAGGCCAGTGCCAATGTCAGGTGAGTGTCAAGTTTCACGGTGTGGAAAAAAAACATTGCGGACACCCAACTTATTTTTAGTGGAAAATCCGAAATTGTAGGATAGTTTGGCCATTACAATGCTTCTTGATTACATTTCTAGCAAGAAGTGTATATTCAACTTTCAGAACCTATGTCCAGCGGATGTGTAGGATCCATAGTTTGATTACAAAGATAATTTCAGGTCTTTCAGGAAAATGTGTAAATACTACATATGTAAACTATAGAGGTTGCTATGCGCACACCCCCTAAAATTGTGAGATTGCTTCGTCTTTCCCCTTAATTATTTCTATTGACCAGCATGCATGTCAAGCTATCGTCAACTCTCACGGCATGAAAACAGTATTTCCGGTCGCAGCGTTTATATGCTAACTAAGGTGGTTGCTAAGGAAGCACCTCTGGCTGCCTCACATAGTCTCACTCCCTGCGGGTCAAAACCAGCATCCGTCCCATTGGATACCGGATAATTTTACACCCGGATATAAGAGTTCTCCTTCCTGTCGATTGATTTCACTGTGATATCTGCAGTACTCATCAGCTCAAAAACACCAGTTTGTCCTTATTCATTTCACAACATTAGGGGTTAAAGTTGTGTACAATGCCAATTGACGAACCTTGCAATCCAGTAACTTTACCAACCAAATGTGCTCATGCTTCTCAAAACTAACCAATCAGATAATTGACTGAAACACTCACACAAAATCTCCAGGCTGTGTGTGTGTGTGTGTGTGTGTGTGTGTGTGTGTGTGTGTGTGTGTGTGTGTGTGTCACACTGCATAACTCTCTGTGTCCTAATCATGTCTCTATCTGGATCGTTGTCTCTCTCCTGGGAACTTTCAAACAGCAAAAGAAAAACAGCACTTGGCAACAAAACAGTGTAGCACGCACGCACGTACGTGCACACACACATGCACAAAGTGGATAAAAACTCAAACTCAAAATCAGAGAAAGTGCTTTCATGGTGGGTTTTTTCCGTCTCATTCTAATGAAGAGAGCATTTAGCAGGGTGCTGCTGTGATCACTAAAACACTTGCATTACATTTATTTTTCACTCACTCAGCGAAAGCTTTCACAAAGAACTCCAACTGAGTGCATCAATAAACTACAATTAAATAGAAAGCTTGGATGGGCTGCACTACAGCCAGCCGACAAAGAAGTGGAGGATTAAACAGCATGATGAGGTCTCTCCTGAACGTGGAACAAAATCACAATCGATTCATGCTTCACATATCTTTTCACAGGATGAATTTAAGGTGCATGCAGTTCAACACTTGAAGCAGTAAATTAAACACAGCTTACATTATACATACATTATAGAAATGTTTTACTGGAACAGGCAAACTAACTGTGGGATCAGAGGATAAACCGGGCCACGCAGTTATGTTCAAGATGGAAAAAGGTGTACCAGGATATCATTTTAAAACTGAGCAATGAGTGAATCACAGCAGCTGTATAAAACTCAGTGAGTTTATTCTAAATGAGGAATTATGTTTTAATCTCTTCTCTTAATGTAATGAGATGAGACAATATGTTTGTCTTGTCTTGTCAAAACAAATATTTGTATTTCCGTTCATCACCCTGTAGTTCAATGGCACACAAAACATCTGAGACATTAGTATTGATGGGACTCTCATTTTCACTTCATTAATTATCAATTGCCGGCACTCCATAGAGGACAGACGTTCACACTCATACTTGGGCTGTACTGATTTATACAAATCATGCAGGTGGTTTAGAACAGCATGTGCTTGTACTGTCATTCAAACCACGTTTTGAGTTTGATGTTCATTAAAAGTCACTGAAGCATTGTTTTTTACATTTATATTCAACACTCAAAACTCGGTTTGTTATTAGGTTCAGAGGAACACTCACAGCAAGTGGAACTTTGCTCATATTCTACGTGCTTCCAGTACCTCTGTTACTCCCTTCACTCCTAACGCTGCAGTGCATCTCTGTTTGTCTCAGAGAGCTCATATACAGATGATAGATGCAATATGCATATTTGTATTGCTTGCAGTTGTTGTTTGTATTAATGCATAATATCTATAGAGTGGCGCAGGAACAAGTCCTAAAACCCGGAAGTGAGCCAGCATTTTACCACCTCCGGTTCCCTCGTCTCAGAGTCAGCGGGATTTCTCCGTAGGCCTATGATTCGCGAAAATAGATTGAAATGTCTGTGGTTGACACAAATTTAAGAAAAGGATCACCTTTTGTTCTACGACATTAAATACATCAGCAGTGACCTCCCCCCATTGGGGGAGTTTACGTGTCTAAAAAACGATGGTTGTTAACAAGTGGCTGAATAGGACTACGGAAGTTGTCGAGGACGTTGTACGTCATTACCCCGAACACGTAAACACTCCCGCTCAGTTTGTTAGCTCATCTTTGTAAAACGATATCAGACAGGTAAGTGAAACAGCCACGACTTCTAGTTAAATTCAGTGTGGCTAAAAGGAAAAGCTTTGTTAAAATATGCAAGCGCGCGAAAGTCAGTTGAAAGGATCTTAAGTTAGGGTGACGTTGAAGTCGTGCGACCCTGCTGTAGTTTGTTTAAGGCATAAAGTTAGCATTTTGCTTCTGGTGGTTAGATTTATGATTCGAAAAATATAAAGTAGGGTAGACATGTGGAGATTATCCGGCTGAACAAAACTTGCTCAAAGGTTCGTTTTCAACAGATAATATTCGTAAATCCTCTGAAGAAATCCCATTGCTTTTTTATGGAGGGAACCCATGCACAGCTTATTTCCGGGTCAGCCTACACAAATACATCATTTCTGCACCACTCGATTGTCTGTGCTTTTTCCACATCCATTTATTCCATGATGGTGTTTCTACTTGCGTTCATGGAATGACTTTATAGTAATTTATGTTTCTGCCCTTGCCACTATGGTGCTCAAGAGAATGATAACTCCCATACCATGTCAATGCTGGTAGCTTTCCTAGAGAACCAGGGATTTAGGGCTTGTCACTAACGGATTTCTATCACCTTTATTTTTTCTCTGATGATTTTACATTGTAAACAGCAAATCCATTGTGTACTGGGCAGGGTGAGAGCTGTACAACGTTAGCGGTTAGCTGCTAACGGGGCAGCAACCTGCTGGCTAAATAAAACAGCTCACAGCTAACAACTAACAGCTAACGTTAGCGGAGGTTGCATAAAGTCACATTCTGAAGGGTTCAAGCTTCATTCAGTAAGATTTAGAATGGCATTTCAATTGTAATCATGTTAAAGGTGTTTTAGGTGAGCAACTTGAGTAAAAACAATTGTTTAAAGGAGATGATTTCAAAGTGATACACTGTGTAAGTACATTTTGATGCAGGTACTGTATAAAGAAGAGCCACATTTTTCGTTTAAATCCTAAGACTAAAGTTAATATTCTGAGAAAAAAGTGAAAAATTCTGACTTTAATCACAAAACTAAAACTGTTTTTGGTCAGATCTCCAAATCTTATCCTCTTCTCTGCAGACACTTTTGTACTGTTCCTAAAGTAACATTTTTAAGGAAGGTTCAAGGACGTCGTCTGCTTTATCACAAACTCTCATCAGGATAAATCAGGGAGCAAAGTCTCAACAATCAGCCTTGTTCTCTTTGAGGGGGCAATCAGTGTGAGTCAACTGAGCGGAAACACCGAGGGAACGAGAATTTCAAATTCCCCGACCCAAACAGAAGATCTTCCTGGGGTCCCAGATTGGCTCTGAGAGTGTGACCGGAGAGTGTTAGTGAAAATCTGAACAAAGACCCTTTTACTGCACATCCTTTCAGCTACTCAATTTAAATATGTGTTTTATTGATAATGGGTATTTTTATCTCCTTTTCTGTCTTGTGTCTGGTTTTTATATTGCTCCTGCTCCTCTCTGGTTTCATCCTTTGATGTTTTCTTTGTTTTTTGAATGTTATATCACAATGCGATACTTTTAAAGTGTATGAATAGTGCCAAAGAAATACATTTGAAATAGAAACAGGTGTTTCGCTTCAAAATGTTTTTATCCTTAAACATTAAGGCCATCTTATGTATGGTATGATACAGTCCTGTGTGATTTATTTGCCAATGTTTTTATGTTTTCTGTGTGGATTACTGTGCTGCTGCTATCAGAGGCTGCATCAAAATGTAGGAAAAGAGAACTCTAACTGAATCACTTCGATCTGATCAAATGAATGGTTGACTTTCTTTCTTTAGCCAGAGCTAAAGCCAGACAGCTTTTCATTGATTGGTTGAAAAAAGAACTCTCTCACCTCACGATCTGCTCACTGCTCATTCCTTTCTACTCGTCACGTACTACACCATCAGTCATTTCAGGAAGCGTTAAGCAACCACTATCACATCAGTCACAGAGGCTCATAGGACCTGTGACTCACTTCCCATGAGTGAGCCACTCTAGATATAGCAGCATCTGAATGGCTACAATGAAGAAGCGGATATAAAATCAGAGCATGAATTGAAGTTAAATAGGGCTTGAAAGGGTAAAAGAGGCAGAGAAATAAAACGGAGGCCTTTGTTGCGTGTTGGCACAGCAGTCTGAGTGATTTATCTTTTGTGTACAACAAACAAGACCTGGGGCTGCTGTCATACAGCTCGGCAGTCAGGAGATTACAGCTGTGCGTGTCGTTCTGCTGCTGCCGTTCTGTAGGTGCTCACAAGCCTGCTTTCTTTTTGATGGTGTGTATTTGTGCAGCCTTTTGCTAAAAATACCATACGTACAGTACATCGAAATGGGGAACAAAAGGGAACATTTTTTACAGGATTTTTTATTTGACACACAATAAATAGGTTAGTAATGTAAGTCCTGACAGGAAGGATGAGAGTGGTAGACAAACCCAGGAGACTGCTGCTCACCTTGACACACTTTATTTTCTGAATTGTTTTTGAAAAAATAAAAATGACTTTCGATTAGCAATGTTTAAATGAGGGGGTAGGACTAGAAAAGTTGTTAGGCTTCTTCTTGCCCCTTTTAAACATGAACTTTATTATTTATACCTTGTAAAAAAATCTTTGTTAACATGTTCAATAAATTGATTAAAATAATAATAGTGCTAATAATAATAATAATAATAATATTAGTGCTAATAATAATAATAATAATAATAATAATAATAATAATAATAATAGTGCTAATAATAATAATAATAATAATAATAATAATAATAATAATAATAGTGCTAATAATAATAATAATAATAATAATAATAGTGCTAATAATAATAATAATAATAATAATAATAATAATAATAATAATAATAATAATAATAGTGCTAATAATAATATTAATATGCCAAAACAGGATATTACCTATGCTTAACCAAATGTTTTTGTTGCATATTTCTTTTATTTCAATCAACAACATTACCACATGCATACTGTGACCATTATCCTCGAGAACATTCATATACTTATAGATTTTGTAGGAAACAGGGTAAATGTGTTTGTTTTTTCTCTGAGTTCATCTCTTCTATTTAGAAATGTGTGAAGTTGAACTTTATATTTAGAGTTTAGAAAATAGAACATTATATAAGTTAGATGGGTTTTTGGAGAATGGGAGATTTTGCAGCTTTAAACTTTCAGAAATGTTCTGCAAGCTTGACAGGAGACTGTGAATATTTTTCTAAAAATAAGTAAAGTCTTCAGTGTGAAAGTTTCCCTTTTACAGTCAGCCCTCAGAATGTGAACAAAGATTTCTCACCCACATTCACAGACAACTTTTCTTCACTCGCGACCGACTGCCATTTACAGCAAACAAAGTCCTGACACCACTGAGCTGCCGCTGACAGTCGACACAGAGGAATTCTGGGTATAATTCAGGTTTTTTACTGGCTGTGGCCGCCTCACTCATCACTTTAAGCTTTATGCCGAGTCTGGTTGGCCATCGTTCAGTTTTGCTGCCCCATCAACTTGGAACAATTTTCAGGCCGAACTAAAAATGTCTGAACTTGTATCTTTTAATGTCTTCCGCCGGTTCTATTCTGTTTATTTGGACGGTGCCTCTGCTCCTAATTAATTCCTATGATCAATTCCTTTGCTCTTGCACTTTGTTGTTATCTTATTCACTTGTGGCACTATTTATTGTAATGTATTTGTATCTTGTATGTTGATGACGTGTGCTGCTGCCTTCTTGGCCAGGTCACCCTTGAAAATGAGATCACGATCTCAATGGGTCTTTTACCTGGTTAAATAAAATAAAATAAAATAATCCTGCTTTGAATGGCACATTAGCAGAAAGTTTGCAGCAACTGGCTAACAATGGAGCAGATCTGGGAGGGGAATTGACTAAAGATACAGATCCGAAAATAATTAAGAAACCACATGAAAAAATGTTTAAATCTTTATCTCTACATGTGTGGCAGTCATTCCATTGTTTGTTGAATTTCAACATAGACAAAATGAATGGAGGGAAACATGTGAAATAATACCATACATCTAAATATTACCTCTCATGGATCATATATGAAGAATTCATTTGCAAAAATGGACAAACGCCTGTTTGAGACTCCTGAGTGCACACAAGAAACATAACTTAAAGAAATAAATAAATACGGATATGTTTTTGAAAACCCCCCCTCGAATATGTTCTCTTACATGTTATGAAATGTATTCTCATAAATGATGCGTAAACAGAAAGACAGAATTACGTTTAAACTGACCACGTTTTGGTTACGAGTGCATGGTTTTACTATAAACAGTAATTATGTTTGAAATGTGTTTAAATTGTTAAGCATTTTAGAGGGGGGGGGGGGGGGGGGTGCTGTCATGTCATGCAGTTTGTCAGGGTATAAACTTAACCTAGGCAAAAGTGAGCTTCTACCCATTACTACAGCATCTTGTCAGCCCTCATTTCACTCTCTAACTTTCAAGAAGGTGATAATAAGTCTAATTATCTTGGTGTGTGTATCACAAAGTCCCATTCTCAACTCTTGAGGGCCAATTTTACATCACTTCTGGACTGTACCCAGCAGGATCTCACTCGCTGGTCCACCATGCCCCTATCTTTAGCTTGACGAATCAGCATCATTAAAATGAATGTCCTCCCCAAATGTTTATTTTTGTTTCAATGCGTCCCATATTTTCTTACAAAAGCATTCTTTACAAAACTTGACAGTCTCTTCTCATCCTTTATTTGGAATAATAAAACACCTAGGATCAGGAAGTTGTTCCTGCAAAGACCTAAAATACATGGTGGGATGGCTGTACCTAACTTTCAAATCTACTATTGGGCTGCCAATATTAGGAACTTCTTGTGTTGGCGATGGGATATGTCCTGCCTGGATCTCCCAGGCTGGTTGCAAATATAATCTAGTTCCCGTTGTCCCATCTCACTTTCTGCTCTCTTGTGTTCCTCTATTCCCTTACATGTTCCCCAGACCTGCCAGAATCTAGTAGTGCGTCACTCCTTAAAAATCTGGTCTCAGTTCAGAAAAAAATTATGGGTTAGTCTCCATGTCAGTTCTCCCATCAGAGCCAATCACTTATTCCCTGCCTCTCTTTTGGATAATACATTTACTCAGTGACTTAAAAATGGAGTGTTGAGTATAAAGATGTTATACAAGGATGGCATCTTCATGTCATTTGATCAGGTTGGACTGGAATGTTCTTTGCCAGCTCATACTTTGTTCAGATACTTACAAGTCAGGCATTTTGTACGGAATGACTTTACTCAATTTCCTTCATTACCACCAAAATCACTGCTTGATTTGATCCTTGAAACCAGTGCTCGAATTACGTGGGAGCCAGAGGGAGCCGAGCTCCCATAGAGTGATGACTGGCTCCCATGAAAGCAACAAAGTCACATTTTTGAGGGGGTCTCTCATATCTGAAGGTGTCTGCCATATATTGCATTGTAATTTAATCGTAAACAACACTCATTATCCATCCCTTTGCGGTCTCCAACCATTAAAGACGTTACATTAAAATAGCCTAATACCGGACGTGCTTATACGCTCAAGAGCGCAGCATACTGCACTTCACCACCACACCACTAGGCTACGTGAGCAAACTGGATAAGATCGATTTGACAGCACTCGCAAGTCGGAAGAAGTCACATAAAAATGTGCTTTTGAGGTAAAGACCAACAACACATCTTAAATTTAAATGTAATTGCCAGTTATGCCGCCGAAAAAAAGGCCACCTGCACCGAATTCATATTCGGCCCTGACCAGTTTCGGTTTTACCACTAAAAAAACAAAAATAGTTGCAGATTTAGAATCAGAAAATGGCCTAGCAACAGCTAGTTCTAGCCAGGCGCCTAACTCTACTGAGCCAGAGGACGTTGTGGCTACAACCAGTCATCATGATGTTTTAGCTGGGACACTTACCAATGACGATGAGGACGTTGAGGAGGAATTGGACGGAGAAGAGGCTGCGGAGACGGGGTCGGGGTCCGGGACCGATATGGAACTGAAGCACCTGCGCCACCTGCCTCAGAACTGGGGGCTCACACAGTGGCGATCGTGGAAGGAGAGAAATCCATGGTTGTGTACAAGTGAGAGTGGCCTTGGGTGCGCTCCCTGCCAGGCAGCAAAAACTCTCTTGCTCCATGAAAAAAAGACTGGGGTGCACCTTTCGGATGCATGGGTTAATGGGACCGTCAGTAGCTCATTGCAAAAGCAATTACGTAAGAAGATTTACCTGCACCGGGACAGCCTTGCTCATAAAAGAGCAGTGGAGATAGCAGAATTAAAACAAAAAGATGTTCTGCCCACCAAAGTTGTAGAGCTGAGTTTGGCTGCCATCGACGTTACATCAAGCTCATTTAGGGCGGCGTACACTATAGCCAAAGAGAGATTGCCATACACCAAAATGACGCCGATCATGACAGTTAATGAGCTTAATGGTGCAACAGTGGGCCCTGCACACCGCTCCGATCACTCCTGTGCTGCTATTGTGAAACATATAGCAGATGAAATGAAAAGAAGACTTTCCCATGTCTTGAAACTCGACTCACGTATCAGCATAACGTTGGATGAAAGCACTGTGCACGGACGCTCCTATATGATTATCTACATGAGGTGCGATGTAACAGGTAATGGAGACGTAGAGAACGTGTTTTTGGACATTGTTGAGTTGGAAAAAGGAGATGCAGGATCTCTTTACAATGCGTTAAAAGACAGTCTTCAAAATGTGGGGATAGAGGCAGAATTTCTTAAGAGGAACTTCATCAGCATAACCACAGACGGAGCCGCTGTCCTTACCGGTAGGCATACAGGACTCATTGAAAGACTTAAACAAGACTTCCCTCGACTGCAGGATGTACATTGCCTGGCACACCGATTAGAACTAGCTGTTAATGATTCTTTGAAGGCTGTGGCTGGGTGCAACCATTTTGACATTTTTATTTCAAAGCTTCATAGTCTGTATCACCAATCCACCAAAAACGCACGGGAGCTTGAAAATGCTGCTAGGGAACTAAACATGCAGATTTTAAAAATAGGCAAAGTCTTCACAATCAGGTGGGTGGCAAGCAGTTTCCGGACAGTTAAAGCTGTGGTGAAAGATTTTCCTGTTTTGGCACAGCACTTTACAATGGCCAGCGAAGATGCCTCGCGCAACGGTGTGGAGAGGGCGAAGTATGGTGGCCTACTCAAGCATCTGACATCTACTGGCTTCCTCTCCGATTTGGCAGTGATGAAAGATGTGCTTCGTGAACTGCAGGGGCTCTCATTGAGACTACAGAGAAGGGACACGTCTCTGGTGGATGGCAGCAGACAAATCCATCAAACCATCGAGATACTGTCTGCTATGAAAGAAGATGCCGGTAAAACGGAATCCAAGATTCGCGCAGGCATAGCAAGTGGTCGGTTCAAAGGCGTTGTGCTTAGGGAAACGCAGCCTAAGATTAATAAACCCCAGTTTTATCAGTCCATCCTTGATAATCTCAGATCACGTCTTCCTGACAGTGAACTTATTGCCATGCTCAAGCCTCTAGATCAGCACTTTTGGCCTGCAGAGAGGTCAGACCTAATGCTATTTGGAGAGCGCGAAGTGGGGAGATTCGCAAAACTCCTCTGTGAATCTTCTACCGAGGCTATCGAGGAATTCCGAGATTGGAAGCTTCAAGGTTCTCAGGGGAATACTCTTAAGAAACTTATCGTCGCATGCCGCACTATACTCCCGACCTCAGCGGAGTGTGAGAGGGGTTTCTCGGCTTGCAATGACACAGACGATAAAACTAGGAACGGACTGCGTGCAGCGAGCCTCACTGCCCTGCTATTCATTGACTTGAATGGACCTCCTATTGAGAAATTCAACCCCGTGCCGTTTGTCCACTCATGGATTAAGAGTGGCCACCGGACATCAGCATCATGGATTCCTGGGCGCAGGCCCCAGCCAGCTGAGAGCAGGGCAGTTTGGTCTCTTTTGTCTCCGTAAAGCCCAACAAACATGATCAGAGCATCGAACTGAATTGTTACATGATGGGTGAGTTTTGTCTATATATGCGTTCATTGGGTTACATTATTTGACAAGTCCTGAGAATGTCATGTTTGCTGTTGAACTTGTGCTTTCTTCTATGTTGTTTGACAAAGCCATAGGCTACATAATGCATAACAGTTCACAGTCTAGCCTGTCCCTAAACTGAAATTCAAAAGAATATGTTTAATCTATTTCCGTAAAGCCCAACACGGTCAAACATGATCAGAGCATCGAACTGAATTGTTAGGCCTACATGATGCGAGTGTTTTGTCTATATATGCGTTCATTGGGTTACATGATTTGACAAGTGCTGAGAATGTCTGTTGAAGTTGCGCTTTCTTCTATGTTGTTTGACAAAGCCAATATAGGCTACATAATGCAGTCTAGCTAAACTGAAATTCAAAAGAATATGTTTAATCTATGTATTTGTATGTATTGCGATATTGGAATCAAATATGGACAATCAATAATATGTTTGAATTAAATGGAACCGATTTCTGTAAAACAAACCCCAAAAAATCTGTCTGTTGTGTTGTGTTGTGCGTGTGTTACGTGTGTAAGTTGTGTCTACCGTGCGCAAAAGCGCCATTCGCACCTATTCGCGGCTATTTAATTGACATGTTAGGTTATGGGGGGGGGGGGGGCGGGGAGTCCAACTTGTTTTTATAAAATAGAGAGACCCCCTTGAAGACAAAAACATAATTCGAGCACTGCTTGAAACCCTGTCTGAGGTGAGGGGGACGATATCAAGGCTATACACAAATATATTTGAAATGGAAGGTTCTTCCCTTTCCATCATAAAAGAAAACTGGGAAAGGGATATGAATACAAATATATCTGAGGATCACTGGGATAGCATAATTCAAAGAATTCACTCTTCCTCCATTTGTGCGAGACATAGCCTTATTCAGTTTAAAATTGTACATAGGCTTCATATGTCCAAGGTTAAACTATCCAACATCTTTTCAGGGGTAAGTCCTATGTGTGATAGGTGTAAGCAAGCACCTGCCACTCTTTATCATACATTCTGGTCATGCTCTAGTTTAACAGCATTTTGGTCCTCAATATTCGAGGTATATTCAGCAATTTCAGGTTTCACTATTCATCCATGTCCTTTTATTGGAATTGTTGGTGTACCAATGGAGGATCTTCCTCTACGAAAGCCACAATTAAATGGTATGGCCTACTCCTCCCTCCTAGCGAGGCGGCTCATTCTCTTACACTGGAAAAATGACCGCCCGCCTTCATTTGGGAGATGGATCTGTGATGTTATGTTTTTCCTTAAGATTGAAAAACTGAGATACACACTGAATGGATCAATGGGGAAATTTGATGTAGCATAGCGTCCATTTATTTCTTATGTAGAACAGCTGACGGTGCCACTTAGCTCTGACTGAGATGTGAAGTAATTGGGTAATCACTGTGTTTGTGCTGTTGTGTGATTGTTTGTATCTATATTTGAGAATTTGCTGTTATTTTGTCTCAATTTCTTATATGTTGTCTCAAGGGCTTGTTTATGTCTATGTTTAAAACCTCAATAAAAATACATTGACAAAAAAAAAAAAAAAGTGAAGGATCAGCTGCTCCAAAGGACAAGAGGATGGACTTTGTGTTCGATGTAGGCCGCCGTGCCGACTTATGGTGTTGTGTGGTAGAGGGGAGTGGTCAGTCATGCGTTTTGCACCCCTGTCGTTGTTTCAATATTCCGCTAAAGTATGGCCTCTGATTGTCCTATCCATGCACTGTTTGCTCTGTTCTACTTCACTGAAGCGGAGTCCAGACGTGAAATCAATAAGAGACCTCACTTTACTCCTGGATTCACCTCGGCAGCTGTTTACCAGATGTCTATCAGAGCCAATTCCACCTCAGCTTTTTCCACTTGCAAAAAGACGGATGCTTGTTTGAGCAACCCAACAACAAGTGTGTGTCATATCATATAAACTATTTAAACAAAACAAACAATGTAAAAGATTCACTTACTCCTAGACTGTCGAATCATTTGCACTTAACTCACTCTGGATTTCAAACAAACAGATATGGAAATTTGAGTCTGTGTGTTTTGAGGATGACAGATGGATTAATTTAGTGAGCCCAGTTGTCTCTACTCATCTTTTGTTATGGATTACATGGATCAGGAAACACTTATACAGTAACCACAGACAAGTAAAGCACTGTACCTCTAACATGGAGTTTTTAATTAGTGTGAAGGAGCTTAACTGAAAGACAACGTCTCTATCGATATGCTTTATTTTAACAACTAATAAAGGAATTCTGATTCTGAACATATAATAATACAGTAATACACTTTATGGACAAAGGATATGTTAGAAGCTGATCCTCATGAGGCCAGTGGAGCTAAATAATACAGATGGTCCATTATTAGCTAAAATAGATCAGAGGAACGCCACTGTGTTCTGCACGCTGCTGTTGCTGTGCTGTCCTGCTTTATGACAGCTCTGCAGTGTGAGCATCACACTGCATGTGAGAAGAGTGTGTGAATGTGAGACTGTGATATTCAGATTGGCTGCTCTGACACCCGGGTAGGCAAAAAGCTAAGCAGTGTTCACAACCTTCAGCAGGCAGCTTCTCATGTTGCCTGGCCTAAATGATGAACTATGCCAGGGGCAGATCAGCTGATTTCAAATTAGGATATCAGAATTTAACTTCACCATTATCCTGGCCCTATCGGTGCGTCCCAACAAAGACTAATCTAAAGCAGGAACAAACTTCTCTGAACCTCTTCCACCAGTTTTGAAGGAACAGACTCATCAGCCCTCCGGTCGGACTTGACTCTGGACTTCCTGCTGTGCATCAGTTCGCTGGGCATGCTTTGTGTTGCAGCATTGGCAGGAAGTGTCTTCAGATTCAACCTGTACTAGCTTAAAGCATTGCAAGTACTATGGCTTTTTGATATAAATCATAAGAAACCTGAATGGGTTTCAAAAAATTCAAAATTATCATAAAGAGAAATACTTGAAATTGGATTAATTGATTATAATTGTAAATGAGTACCTAGGGTTATGAAACATTCATTTCACATATTTCAAAAACAATAATAAACTCTGCTTTAACCTCAAATATTTGGGAGAGTAATCTGAAGCCATCAGACACTAAAAAGTCTAAACAGTTGTACACAATAGGTGTTAGTATAAAAATGTTCCGGATCAAGGAGCTACTGGAGGTATTTCAGGATAAACTAACAGAACACAACTGTTGCCAACATGTTGAGATTTCCATTGCAAATGTACATAGAAAATCTATCCTGTTTCTTTTTCAGTACCCCTGATATCACATCAAGGAGCAGAAACATGGGAGGGAGGCCAGAACACTGATTCTCTCACAATAGGTTTCCACTCTCTGAAATATGTTAATATCTCCTTTTCATCATGCTTTGACTGTAAACACATCTCCAGGGCTCATCAACCTCCTCAATGTAAAACACACACACACACACACACACACACACACACACACACACACACACACACACACACACACACACACACACACACACACACACACACACACACACACACACACACACACACACACACACACACACACACACACACACACACAAACACACTCACACTAATAGTTAACTCAGTGGTGCCACACTTTGCCTTACTTCATCCATAAAAACATTTATCAATGTCATATCTGGCTGAGAACAATTCAGCCGACACACACACACGTCAGCGTATATACACAAACAAACACACAAATCACTCTGATGAGGCCTGGCTGCTTAATGCAGGGTTATTTACCACTGTGCTGATGTACACACACAGATACACTGTACTGACACACACAGAGACACACGCACACACACGCACACAACAAACACACAAATACAGCAATGACCCACACAACAGTGCCCATTCATCACCACTTGCCTGGGTTAAAACTAATGAGCCCTTGCTGTTACCCAGAATACATTGCTCTAGCCTTTTAGCCACTAAACCTTCAGGAAACAGCTCCACACCATAGACTGTACGCTCCGCTCACATGTCTACATACTGTATGTGTGTTCAAATGTTGGTACCTCATATTCAGCTGTATACCACGATGCATACCACTGTGCACATCTGATTATTGAATGATTAGTGTGTTTTGAAAAATACTTCAACACTGAAACTCTCACCACACAATCTTGTAGTAGAGACTCGTTATTAGGGCACAGCCTCAGCTACGGTCAGCAGAAATGAATTCAAATAATAATTCCCCAAATATGTATGAAATATTTGTTCAATATATCATGTTTAGTCGTCTCTGCATTGCTGCTTCACTCTGATTAGTGTCCACAGTGTGCCTTTTGAGCCGGGCTGCCCCCCTGTGAAAATGAACAGCGCATGCTCAGAGTCTTATTATATTCATGTGTGCGGCAAAAAGATAACCACAAGTGGGGAGTGTGTGGAAGAGAACAAAGGTATTTTAGCCTTTGCAGACCATTTACATGCACAAAAACCTATACAACACACTACAGGAGAAGGAACACCCCCAAAAAGCTGGGCCTCTTTGATGTGAGCTGTCCCTTTAATACTCTTTTGTATCTTTCCATTTATAGATGAAGATATATATTGTTAGAGTTAGAGGCAATATTTTCCTCTGTAATGTAGTATAAATAAGCATAACATGTATACTTGAGTAGATAGCAAGTAGATATCTAATGCATTTTGTTACTTTTACCCCAGGCTTTTAAAACCTACATTCGACAACCACAGAAGTCTGAGGGTGGGACTGCTGCAGGTGAGGAGGATCTGACCCACAGTGTGTTCAACACTGTCTGCACTTTTAACCCATCCTCTGCCATGCCTCCTCTCCATGGCAGTGTCAGCCCAGACAAAAGGAAAGACACTCACCACTAGTTCTGATTTCTTTCTTCAAATCTTGTTCCACATAAAGCTCCTACTCACTGCAGGCTGCAGACACAGAGAGAGAGAGAGCGAGAGAGAGAGAGAGAGAGAGAGAGAGAGAGAGAGAGAGAGAGAGAGAGAGAGAGATTAACAGATGATAAGTTTCACTTGTTTTTAAAACATTACAAAGCTCACTATCATAACTATCATTCTAACATTGATAAGGAGAACCACATACTTTAACGAGAGAAAGACAGAGAGCGAGAGAGTTCAATAATACATTTAGAAAATGGATTAAGATAGGAAAACTGAGGAATGGTATTTAGTTTAATGCCAATGGAATCTCTTCTTTTAAATGTATAGCACTATCAGACAGACTTCCAATGCAGGTAAGTTGGCCTAACAGGCTAATTAACAATATCATATGTCAGAACATGGTAGAAGGTATGGTTAAAGCAGTGAGTTGGTACATTCTGACTGAACCTGATCAAATAAAGAAAATAGGAAAACCCTCACATTGGGGCATTATTATCACTGCCATATTAACCAGCAATAACGACTTTTAAATTCTAAAAAGCTCTAAGAAGAATGAGCAGGAGTGTTGTATACAATTACAAATACAATTGGCGGTTTTGTTTTCCAGTTAAGGTGCGAAAAACGTAGAAGAAGGCTTTGAAAGAGCTATAATCTAGTTTAGGTAAGGGTTTATCAGTAAGATGGCTGCACTGCACCTCCTCTGACTCAAGGAATGTCAGTATCCAACTGACTGGGTGGAGGGAACTGGATGCCCAAAAGGATGCCCTCAGAAGTCTGTGAGACTGCAACTCCACCTCATAATCTCCACTCTGATTGGTTGACCACTAATTCACTTTAATAATATTAGTAGATATGGCAACTGCTCCTTACAAAGGATGAATGCCGCCTCTTTTAATCAGAGCTGATGTTCTCAAGAAAGCACAGCATTTATCTACAAAGCCCACATCATTTGTGGAATGAGAACATGCAGCTATACATGTCATCACTGGTCAGGTCTCATTTTCATAAAGGTCCCTTCATTAGGTGAGCAATCATCCCCACAGGAGGGTCAGGATAATACAAAAAAACAAATGAAAGTGTGTGTGTAGTGTATGTGTGTATGTAGGTGTGTGTGTGTGTGTGTGTGTGTGTGTGTGTGTGTGTGTGTGTGTGTGTGTGTGTGTGTGTGTGTGTGTGTGTGTGTGTGTGTGTGTGTGTGTGTGTGTGTGTGCAGTATTTTCAGAGATGGTATGAGAGGAGAATTGACGGATGAAAGCAGATGACATGTGTATCGATATGTCAGGAGGGTGCTCTCAGATTACAACCACATGAATTTCACATTTCACAGCTTGTAATACAATTCAGCTTTTAAAAGCCGCTAAAACTGAAAGAGTTCAGTTCCAGTTGTATTGTCTTAAAGGGGCCCTTTTTCTGCTTAATTTCAGGTTCAAGTAAGTATGTAGTGTCTCTACTGGGACATGTCTCCATGCTTTAATGTTCAGAAAGCTCTTTATTTTTCTCATACTGCCTGTGCTGCAGCACCTCTTTTCACCCTCTGTCTGAAACCAGAGTGCAGTCTGCGTCAGCTGGATGGCTCTGTTGTTATTGGTCAACTGCTTAGAGATGTCCCGCCCCTAAGCCTATCATAAACAATGTGTTGGAGAACTAGCCAATAGAAGCATGAGTGTTCCAGTGATGTCACTATGTTAAAGAAGTAAACAAAGGAGTGCAATGGAGGTGTTTCAGGCAGGGGGGGAGTGTGTGGGAGAGAAACTCACTCTAGAGGGAACACAGGGATTTTAGCCTTTGCAGACCATTTACATGCACAAAAACAGGAAAGGGAAACCCGGAAAAGCAGAATTGGGCACCCTTAAAATGATCTATAAACATTGGGATTAAAGGGGAATTGGAACATTTTTGCCTAATAAAAATGTTCCAATCTTCTCATAAAGAATCAAACACATTCAAACAAGTGATGCAATAATTAAGAGGCTGGACCCAGGATCCGGTCAACGAGGGGGGGAATCTCAGTGGAACCTGTCCTCCCCAAAGAACACTGTCTCCTTGAGAGAGGTGCACCTCGTCAAATCGTGAAGTCAAACTGTTATAAGGTCAGTTAGCTAACCCAAAGTTCAACTTAAACTGCCATCAATATATAAAAACACTGTGGTTAGGGTGCACATCCAGCTCAGTGAACACTTCCTTACGTCAAAGCATTGCTTTAATAAAAGTGATTTTTACTGAATAGTAAAATGTAAATGCCAGGCACTCTTTTTATGATCCCCGTTAAAAAACCCTTCCCATTACTCCCTCTCATTAACACAAGACTGCTAACAAGAAAATAATATCATAATAATGTAATATTCATTACATCTCCATGCAGCGGTGGCCTTTTCTCCCTGAATGCAAAAGTCTAGTAAACGTTATGAGGTCATATTATATTTGGCGCGTCATTAAACCTCTGATTGTGGGAGAATGAATAATGACATACCGAAGGCTGCATTGAAAACAAAAGATGTGCCTGATAGTGTGTGACAAACAAAGAATTTTAGAGTTTGTCTAAAATCAGATAATCTGCCTCTACAGGAGCAGACTGCTCTTCCTCCCTCATCCCAAGTTGATGACTTTTACCATGGTGATGGATGCTTCACTCTGTCAATAGATCTGCTGAGGGCTGGCGGCTGGTCGGAGATGCACACAGCGGTGACCCCCTGCTCTGTAAAGTGAACTCATCTAATGCGACCCAGTGGAGGGGACAGTAGACACCTCGCCACGAGAGTAGAGATGCACTGATGGATCTGCCATCGAACACATCTGTCAGCTGATCTGTCATCACCCTGAGATTATTTCGCTGGTCACAGATGTGATGGATTACACCCACAAACACAAGGCCTGACAGAGTGGACCTTTTTTAGAGTTCTAATCTGAATTTTGACCAGCGTTGTATCTTTTCAATGTGTGAAGCTCCCTCTGTCTTACCTTTGCCTATGAGCGATGCGAGTGTAAGGGGTTGTGTCATCCCAGCCACATTTAAAAATACGAAGCTTTTTATAATTGAAAAAGAGTGTTTATATAAACTTGTTAAATCAGCTGTATGGGATATACTGCAATTCAGTTCCAGCTGGATTAGATTTGCCCAGAAGCTAATGGAAAACTATTATTTTAACATTTAATTGAGACGGTTGCATCACTTGGTGCAGTTTTGGAGAATATGTCATTTGTTTATAGTGAGAATAAAATTAAATATTAGTGTATGCTGTCAAAAACACTTGTTAGAAAGTGTTTTCCAGAGTTTCCCCACCGTGGCCTCGGCCCACGCCAGCCTTCCAAAGCTCGTCAGTCATATGACCCCCATGATGTTCCCCATAGGTTCAATGTTCCCCTTCTCCCCTCAGTCCAGGCGAATTATTCTGCAAATCAATTTAACTTTTGCCCCATTGAGTGTTAATACTACTAGAATTGTTCTTATACTTCAGTAAAAGATCTGAATACTTCTTCTTCCATCGGTTTGTTTAAAGGGTTAGACATGTTTTTTATGGTGAAAGTTATAATAAGAATCTATTTATTTATTTATATTTTCCTATTTTTGTACTGAAAGCTGCAGTGTTGAGTTATTTGGAATAATAAGCTGTCAGTGAATGAGACTTCCCAGTGTGTGTGCAGGTGTAAATGAGGAGCAGAGAGCTTGTCTGAGTAGTTGGTGACACTCCAGTAAACATCAGGTTTTCTCTATCGCTGCTCCCCTGCTCCCACCCCTCAGACCGGGCTGGCGTAAAGGTCTGGGCTAAAGGTTGATGCAACACGGTCTCTACGGCGGCATTAATCAGGAGAGCAGACGTTAAAGTTCACCAAGGAATGGTCCCCTCCTGCGAGCTGTCTGTCTAATCACTGTGCTCTTTTACTCTCCATGGTGCCGCCGCTCTCTGCCTGTTTATCTCCCCGCTGACACATATCAAAAGTATTTCTAAAGGTTAACATCCACTGCACCCTAGAAATGCTTCTTTACCCTGTTCAGGTTTTCCACAAGACAGAGAGTATGTTTTTCAAGGATAAATCTATCAAAGCTGAGTTTCTAACATAAATAATATCTTATCATATCCTCACTGGGGGCTGGGGACCCTCCTAAGAATAAAGTCAGGGGGGTGATTTGTGTGTAGTGGTAGAAGGTAGGGGTGTGAATTCACTCTAACAATTCAGAATTTCAGATCTTTAGGTCACAATTCCATTAAAAAACATTTAGTTTCAGTTTATAGAGGGGCTAAATTCATTATTGTATTGCAGCCCACTGCACAGGTACATTACAGTCTCTACTCATCTAAATGTTTCCAGACTCCCAGCATGTCACACTGTCATGTATCACCTGCCATGCAGCCAGTTAGACTTTGAGATAATATCAGTGGCATCAACATCAATATTCATACAGTAATTAAAGCAAATGAGAACTAGCAGCACACAGATGAGTTTCCAGGGGGAGGTTTAAGTAATTATAATAAAATCCACCAATCAGCATCTCTGACACATACCAATTAAAATGTTGTATCTCACATGTAAAACATTTTTAAAAGCGGTTCTGTGTGGTGAAGTACTTCCTGGAGGAAAACAGCTGCCAGACAACCAGTGGGAAAATAACTGGTCCCTGCAGAGGAACAGTCTGGTAATAAACTCTCCTTAACATCTGTAAACATTTGGTTGAGTTAGACTAGTTTCCCTGTTTCCAATCTTTATGCTAAGCTAATTTAGGCAGCCGTTGGCTATATTTCAAGTTTTACCAAACAGACAGAAAACGTGTTGTCAATCTTTTCTTATCTCTTATATGTGCAATTCCTAAAATGTAAAACATACAAACAACCCAAAAATGATATATTCTGGTTTATTAATGCTTAAGAAGTTGTTACCTTAGTCTTTTCTGCAAACCAAGTGAAGGCTAAAGGAAGACATTCTTGTTTATTCCTCATTATTTTGTGTATTCTGTAGATACTCTATTGATACACATATTTCTTTGTGTATATTTTCTGTTTATTTTCATGTCTTTATTTCATTTTCAACTTGTGCAGTCCTTGTTAACATGCTGCTACTGACACCCAATGATCTCCTAATCTGATCAAACAAAATTAGAATACATCGATCCACTAAAGCTAACATATTGGTCTCTCCTACAGCCAGAAGGATCTGGAAAAACTCATCAAAACATCCATTTAATGTTGTTCACCATAATGGCTTAATCTCTTTTAATCTTTCCATTTCAAGGCCTGCTCCCTGCCTCCAGGCTTTTACTGACACAGTCTAAGTAGCTTAAAGCAATAAGTAAAAGGAAAACATCTATTAAATGAAATCCACTGAGGAGGAGGCACAGCTCTCTGGTTGATGCTATCAGCTATCCTCTGCAGTATGCTACAGATGGTCACCCATTTAGTAATTAGAAATATCTGCAGCCTCCGCAGTCTGTTGGCGAAGTACAGCCGAGGGTCAGCGTTCAGCACCTCTCCAGATGATACGTGGAGCTTTCACTCAACTTTGAATATGTGGTGAGTAAAGAGCATTAACTCAGTCCTGCCAATCAGAGGTTACACCTTACCATGTGTGTTGGTTGGCAATGCAAAAGAAAAAGTCAACAGATGTTTTTGAGAGGCAGCCATGGTGAAGAGCAAACTGTGCAATAAATACTGTGACTGTAGATATCCAAATTATCCTTTGAAATACAGAACAATCCTACATTTAGATTTTGTTTAAACTGCACTTCCCATGGCAAAAATCGAATACAGAACATAATAGCAATCTGTAATCTCATTGTTTTTGAAAAACTGAAAAGACAATGTAAACTTCCAAACGAGCAAGACTTTAGAAAAGGTGCTGCCTCCTTATATATTTGCAGCAGAGATGATGTGTTACTGAATCATGTGAACTAGATGAAAAAGCAATGCGGTTACACAGACAGGCAGGAAAATAGCGGCTATATGCATATAGATATGGTCATAGTGCAACCGCGTGGACCTCGAAGTGGCAATACACAATTTATGCGAGAAACCTCAGGCTGCAGGTTCTGCAGAGCAATGGAGGCTGCTCTCAGATATGTCCTCGTTTATCAAATGCACAGAGCGTGATGGTATTTATTTATTCATTGGCAGCGATATCTTTCTGAATGTGTTCTTGCTGCATCACCCGCACTGACCCTGCACTGACCCATAGGTTTGTATCTGTCAACAGCGCTGACTCAGTCCACATTCAGGCAGGAGAACGTTTACAGAGTGCTGGGCTGTGACTGTAACAACTAAAGGTTACTTTAAATGAGATACACTTCCAGACCAAGACCTTTACTCACCAGGGAAGTGAAGTTTGTACGAGGAATATCAAATAAAACTACACTTATGAGACTTATGAGTAAAAGGAGGTCTCCAACATTCAGAAGTCACAACAAAGTGATGTCACAGAGTGAGGGCTGCTCATTCACAGTGCAGACAAGCGGCCAATCTGTGGACTCAAGCTGGCAGCTCTCTGCTCACTTCTTCTACTGTTATGCAGTGAAGGAGCCCAGATGGACGTGCATTAAACATTAGAGCCCGGTTCAATCTCATTCAGTTGTGACTATGGACAGATTAACATAACTGGTTCTGTTGAGGAGACAACAGCAGCGGAACATTTGTCAATGGAATATTCTTCCGTTCATTGTGTTTCTCTCCCAAAACACAAGCTCTGTAAGTGCCATATGGACATATTACAATACTGGTGGCCCCTAAAACAAATCCTGCATATGACCTCCAAAAGTCTAGGCCTGGCCCGATCAGGGCTGCAACAACTCCTTTTTGACTTTTGATGAATATACAGTATTCATTGCTTGATTATAAAAATATTGAAAAACCCAAGAAAAGGTTTGCTGAAATCGCTGAAATTATCTATATTTAACTAATAGTTGATTTATTGACTTGCTTTTCTTGATAATTGATTAAATCAGGAAGTCATTTATCAAATAAAGTGGATTTTATATCATTGTAAATAAAGGTTTTCAAACCATTGGTAAGACAACATTTGCAAAACTGCATTTTGTTTAAGCATGCCTTAACAATTACTGTTTCCAATAGTCACCTGAAAGTATGACATACTTTAAACACTGGTTTTTACCAACAGTTTCTCACCTCAAGATAACACCAGCTGTTCCTTAACAGACTGAACAGCTGACTCCACTACGTCGTCTTTAACCCAAGTTTAAGGGTGGAACAGAGTTCATTTTAGACTTTTCATAACATATTCCCTATTTCACTACTTCTTTGCTGCTGCTGTCCAGTAGACAGCATGCTTAAGTGCTTCTGTCAGAATCAGTTTGACTTTCATTCTGTTAGTTTCCAGTGTTCCTCCTGTCAACCTCCCCTCTCACCTCTGTGAGCGGCGTCACAGCACAAAGGCGGCTGATCTGAGGCGACAGAAACTTCAGCTCTCATTAGTCCATGCTTCATATCAACACTCACACCAACAGACCATATGGTCTGAGCAGCAGAACACTGTGGAGCTCACAGCAGAATACTGAGAAGGCCATGTAGTCATTAGGCTGATATTGAGATGCAATGTCGACATAATTAATTCAAAAGAAACACAAAGAAATGTTTCTGAGATGAGTTAGTTAGTAAGTCGGTTGTGGCAGCCACTCCTTATCAAACAGTGATTATCAAAGATCTCGTGGTTATCATATAGACTAAGTACATAACAACACACAGTTTCATCCAATGCACAGAGAGTGAGATTGAGATTTAACAAAGCTGTTTTCTTTGTATTTTTGTCTCTGGTTTAGAAGTGAGAAACACTCTTTATACAGAAACCATTTCCCCACACCATGTTGCAGTACAAGTATTCAAAGTGTGAAGGTCTGTCTGTAAATTGAGACAAATGAACCCCATAAAAGTAACAAGATGTGGGTAACTTTTTTAATGTTCAAAATTCATGTTGTGTGCCTGAGCAAGACACCTCACCCCAAATTGCTCCTGCGGGGATTGCCCACATTGAATTGATGTAAGTCGCTCCGATTAAAACGTCTAACAAGCGACATGTAATTGAAGTAAATATTTATATAAAGTGATGCACTCAACATCTATAACTCTGTATGTATGTTAAAGGTTCAGCAATAGTTCAAAAATGAAAGGGAAAACCTGAAGGAACAAGTAAAGAAACATAACAAAAGAAGAAGGTTCTACTTGTTCACTGTACTTAAATAGACGCCGCTGAGTGACTTAAGGTGTGAGAATCAGTAACGAAAGAGAACATTTTGGCACTGAATGAATATTTCATTATGAGTCCTTGGACAAAGAAATAGGAAAATGTCTTGATGACACTGACAAACTGAAAAGTTGGCTTTAATTACAAGTAATATGTCAACAGATTTCACATAACTGTTTTAGGTTAGTGAAAGCAAAGTATGTTTAAATAAAAAATACGAGGTTCAACTTAATATTATTGCTATCTACTAACCTAATACAGTTATGCAAAGTTTGTTGACCTAATACATTTAATTAAAGTCAACGTTTCAGTTGTTTCAATGCACAGCACATTAAACCTGTATTTGCAGTGTTACTTCTCACAGTGTCCATCCTATCCTCTCACACTCATGTCCTGGTTGGATCTTCATCATGCTGGTTAGGGTTACTGAGTGAGGACTGGAGGAGTGAAGTGCTGGAGGCAAACCTCAGCTCCTGTTCTACACGAGGAATACAACTTCTCTTCTCTTCCTGTTCACACACTTTCATTCCCTCCCTCCCTCCCTCCCTCCCTTCCTCCCCCCCTCCCTCTCATTTTCTTTCTAATTGTGTTCAACTTCAATACCCCTCTTTCACCTCCTCCCTCTCCTGTGTTTATGTATTCATGGAACATTTCTCTGGTTGTGTGTATTTCTTGCTCGCCCGCCCTCCCTCCCTCTCCTAATTACACAGTATTAGTGTGTTGTTGTGCTGACCTCTTTCTTCCTCTTCATCATTCCGGGGACTGTTCGTCCTCTTGTCCTATCCCATCTATTTTCCTATCAGTCTATTCCCACAGCTTCCAACCTGCTTATCATCCAATCATCTTCACACTGATGTCATTTCATCTTTCACACATAAATGTGTGTGTGTTGTTTCTGAAAAGGCACTCCACAGCTACTGAAACATACATTCTATTGAAGAATGATTCAGTTTTCTTCTGGCATTTAAAACAAATTAAAATTGGTGAAGCATTTTTATCATCACTGGCATTTATCTAACCCATCAGTCAGTACTACCAGAGGTTTATGGACCTCTCTCCTATAACTATCCATTTCATTTTGCATCGGATGTGAGAAAGAATGTGGTGGAAGTTTGGGTAACTGCTTCTATTCATCGGTAGTTTACATTCATCTTTTTTTATAAAACTGTCAGTTTCTTTAATACCACAAATACAATTACAGATTTCAGACATAATCGCAGGAGGAGGAGGAGGAGGAGGAGGATGACAGATGAAGCCAGAGGAATGGAGCTATAAGGGCGATACCTCTGCATCTGCTCTCTGTCAAATGAACAAGGCAAATGATATTCCGGGGGGGGGGGGGGGGAACAGAGGAGGAAACAGTGAGAGGAGGTCCAGGTGGGATTCGTCCTGCATGTGAATACACTCTACTGGTAAAGAATTTCCATTAGATGCTGTGGGTGGAAAGAAATCTGATGAAATGCTATGGGACGTCCATCAACAGAAAGCTGATACCAACACCAGTGACATTTATTGCGTCTAAGTATCAAATTCTATACCACAGAATCTCCTGCTGCCACAGGACAAACTGTTCAGAGTAACTGTTTTTTAGGACTCTCACCAGGTGGTTTTTAGCACTAGTAACTATTTTAAATCACTGCAAACATCTCCCTCACAAGATGACATTTTCGAATACATCATGATTAAGTTATAATTTACCTGCCGCAATACCAATAATTTGAGACTTTGAACACACCCTAATGCACCTTTATTGAACCTTTATTCAGATATGATTATTTAGCTTTTAGAATATTGCCATAAACTCTGCACCAATGCAGCAGCTGTCATGTCAGATACAGAACGAAGGAGACGGGGAGGAGAAAAATCAAGGAGCTGAACCCCTGCAATACACTTCCCACTAAGACCAATGATATCTGCTTCTTGTCTGTGTCCCTGTTTGACACAAACACACACACACACACACACACACACACACACACACACACACACACACACACACACACACACACACACACACACACACACACACACACACACAGACACACACACACACACACACACACACACACACACACACACACACACACACACACACACACACACACACACACACACACACACACACACTTACACAATCTTCCTGAATAATTTACACTCTCTCCCACAGTGATCTGTCACCTCCTCTGGTTGGTTCTGTGTGTGTGTGTGTGTGTGTGTGTGTGTGTGTGTGTGTGTGTGTGTGTGTGTGTGTGTGTGTGTGTGTGTGTGTGTGTGTGTGTGTGTGTGTGTGTGTGTTTGTCAGTTAATTAAACAAGCTGCACACAGCAACACTGCCCGCAACTCACATCCTTTTTTATTTCAACATTCACCAAACACATAAAGCCAGGCACACACACTCTGCCACAACAACATGTGAGGATCCTGTATGTAAAGCCATCCCAACATGTAGCATGGTGATTGACTCCAGACCACCATCAGCAGCGGTACGATGATGACTTGAATAGTCAATAAGGCAGTCCATTTTCAGTTTGTTTATCCATTGCTCCAAATTTCAGTTTGATAGACAGGATATGTTACTAAATAAGACAATTTGCAAAAGCCCTGTTTTTAAAGTTATTGTGCGCTTGTATAACACAACAATAGAGGGCCATGGGACTCAGCCCACTTCTAGTCACTGCTGTTCTCAACCCTCTGATCCCTCAGCAGGATCCTGTGCTGCATTCAAACTGATGTCTTTTATATTCCCATCATCAGCAGAGATAATCAGAGTAGAGTGTGATGTTCGAAACAAACGGTGATAGTGAACACCTCATCAATGTATTTAAAGAGGCCCTATTCTGCTTTTTGGGGAATCCCTTTCCTGTAGTGTGGTGGGGGGAGGGAGTTTCTCTCCCATAACATTCTTATTTTGTCATATGTCTTGTATATATTATGCTGCATTGTTGGAGGAGTTCAGGACATAAGATTTCCATTGCCATAACTACACTGTAGCTGCTGTGCACATGTCAATAAAACCCTTGAACTTTAAACCTTGAAACGTCTCCTTTGGACCTTTTTGTATACTTGTAATATAGTGACATCACTATGTAACATTCATGCTTCTATTGGGTAGTGCCCCATCACATTGTATGTGATATGAAGGGGCGGGACATCTCTAAGCAGTTGCTAATCAAGCAAAATTATAATAAAGCTAATGATAATAATAAGCCCTCATGCTATCCTTTCTCCAGTAAGACAATATTAGTAACAGGAAATCAGGAAGTCATTTATCAAATAAAGTGGATTTTATATCATTGTAAATAAAGGTTTTCAAACCATTGGTAAGACAACATTTGCAAAACTGCATTTTGTTTAAGCATGCCTTAACAATTACTGTTTCCAATAGTCACCTGAAAGTATGACATACTTTAAACACTGGTTTTTACCAACAGTTTCTCACCTCAAGATAACACCAGCTGTTCCTTAACAGACTGAACAGCTGACTCCACTACGTCGTCTTTAACCCAAGTTTAAGGGTGGAACAGAGTTCATTTTAGACTTTTCATAACATATTCCCTATTTCACTACTTCTTTGCTGCTGCTGTCCAGTAGACAGCATGCTTAAGTGCTTCTGTCAGAATCAGTTTGACTTTCATTCTGTTAGTTTCCAGTGTTCCTCCTGTCAACCTCCCCTCTCACCTCTGTGAGCGGCGTCACAGCACAAAGGCGGCTGATCTGAGGCGACAGAAACTTCAGCTCTCATTAGTCCATGCTTCATATCAACACTCACACCAACAGACCATATGGTCTGAGCAGCAGAACACTGTGGAGCTCACAGCAGAATACTGAGAAGGCCATGTAGTCATTAGGCTGATATTGAGATGCAATGTCGACATAATTAATTCAAAAGAAACACAAAGAAATGTTTCTGAGATGAGTTAGTTAGTAAGTCGGTTGTGGCAGCCACTCCTTATCAAACAGTGATTATCAAAGATCTCGTGGTTATCATATAGACTAAGTACATAACAACACACAGTTTCATCCAATGCACAGAGAGTGAGATTGAGATTTAACAAAGCTGTTTTCTTTGTATTTTTGTCTCTGGTTTAGAAGTGAGAAACACTCTTTATACAGAAACCATTTCCCCACACCATGTTGCAGTACAAGTATTCAAAGTGTGAAGGTCTGTCTGTAAATTGAGACAAATGAACCCCATAAAAGTAACAAGATGTGGGTAACTTTTTTAATGTTCAAAATTCATGTTGTGTGCCTGAGCAAGACACCTCACCCCAAATTGCTCCTGCGGGGATTGCCCACATTGAATTGATGTAAGTCGCTCCGATTAAAACGTCTAACAAGCGACATGTAATTGAAGTAAATATTTATATAAAGTGATGCACTCAACATCTATAACTCTGTATGTATGTTAAAGGTTCAGCAATAGTTCAAAAATGAAAGGGAAAACCTGAAGGAACAAGTAAAGAAACATAACAAAAGAAGAAGGTTCTACTTGTTCACTGTACTTAAATAGACGCCGCTGAGTGACTTAAGGTGTGAGAATCAGTAACGAAAGAGAACATTTTGGCACTGAATGAATATTTCATTATGAGTCCTTGGACAAAGAAATAGGAAAATGTCTTGATGACACTGACAAACTGAAAAGTTGGCTTTAATTACAAGTAATATGTCAACAGATTTCACATAACTGTTTTAGGTTAGTGAAAGCAAAGTATGTTTAAATAAAAAATACGAGGTTCAACTTAATATTATTGCTATCTACTAACCTAATACAGTTATGCAAAGTTTGTTGACCTAATACATTTAATTAAAGTCAACGTTTCAGTTGTTTCAATGCACAGCACATTAAACCTGTATTTGCAGTGTTACTTCTCACAGTGTCCATCCTATCCTCTCACACTCATGTCCTGGTTGGATCTTCATCATGCTGGTTAGGGTTACTGAGTGAGGACTGGAGGAGTGAAGTGCTGGAGGCAAACCTCAGCTCCTGTTCTACACGAGGAATACAACTTCTCTTCTCTTCCTGTTCACACACTTTCATTCCCTCCCTCCCTCCCTCCCTCCCTTCCTCCCCCCCTCCCTCTCATTTTCTTTCTAATTGTGTTCAACTTCAATACCCCTCTTTCACCTCCTCCCTCTCCTGTGTTTATGTATTCATGGAACATTTCTCTGGTTGTGTGTATTTCTTGCTCGCCCGCCCTCCCTCCCTCTCCTAATTACACAGTATTAGTGTGTTGTTGTGCTGACCTCTTTCTTCCTCTTCATCATTCCGGGGACTGTTCGTCCTCTTGTCCTATCCCATCTATTTTCCTATCAGTCTATTCCCACAGCTTCCAACCTGCTTATCATCCAATCATCTTCACACTGATGTCATTTCATCTTTCACACATAAATGTGTGTGTGTTGTTTCTGAAAAGGCACTCCACAGCTACTGAAACATACATTCTATTGAAGAATGATTCAGTTTTCTTCTGGCATTTAAAACAAATTAAAATTGGTGAAGCATTTTTATCATCACTGGCATTTATCTAACCCATCAGTCAGTACTACCAGAGGTTTATGGACCTCTCTCCTATAACTATCCATTTCATTTTGCATCGGATGTGAGAAAGAATGTGGTGGAAGTTTGGGTAACTGCTTCTATTCATCGGTAGTTTACATTCATCTTTTTTTATAAAACTGTCAGTTTCTTTAATACCACAAATACAATTACAGATTTCAGACATAATCGCAGGAGGAGGAGGAGGAGGAGGAGGATGACAGATGAAGCCAGAGGAATGGAGCTATAAGGGCGATACCTCTGCATCTGCTCTCTGTCAAATGAACAAGGCAAATGATATTCCGGGGGGGGGGGGGGAACAGAGGAGGAAACAGTGAGAGGAGGTCCAGGTGGGATTCGTCCTGCATGTGAATACACTCTACTGGTAAAGAATTTCCATTAGATGCTGTGGGTGGAAAGAAATCTGATGAAATGCTATGGGACGTCCATCAACAGAAAGCTGATACCAACACCAGTGACATTTATTGCGTCTAAGTATCAAATTCTATACCACAGAATCTCCTGCTGCCACAGGACAAACTGTTCAGAGTAACTGTTTTTTAGGACTCTCACCAGGTGGTTTTTAGCACTAGTAACTATTTTAAATCACTGCAAACATCTCCCTCACAAGATGACATTTTCGAATACATCATGATTAAGTTATAATTTACCTGCCGCAATACCAATAATTTGAGACTTTGAACACACCCTAATGCACCTTTATTGAACCTTTATTCAGATATGATTATTTAGCTTTTAGAATATTGCCATAAACTCTGCACCAATGCAGCAGCTGTCATGTCAGATACAGAACGAAGGAGACGGGGAGGAGAAAAATCAAGGAGCTGAACCCCTGCAATACACTTCCCACTAAGACCAATGATATCTGCTTCTTGTCTGTGTCCCTGTTTGACACAAACACACACACACACACACACACACACACACACACACACACACACACACACACACACACACACACACACACACACACACACACACACACACACACAGACACACACACACACACACACACACACACACACACACACACACACACACACACACACACACACACACACACACACACACACACACACACTTACACAATCTTCCTGAATAATTTACACTCTCTCCCACAGTGATCTGTCACCTCCTCTGGTTGGTTCTGTGTGTGTGTGTGTGTGTGTGTGTGTGTGTGTGTGTGTGTGTGTGTGTGTGTGTGTGTGTGTGTGTGTGTGTGTGTGTGTGTGTGTGTGTGTGTGTGTGTGTGTTTGTCAGTTAATTAAACAAGCTGCACACAGCAACACTGCCCGCAACTCACATCCTTTTTTATTTCAACATTCACCAAACACATAAAGCCAGGCACACACACTCTGCCACAACAACATGTGAGGATCCTGTATGTAAAGCCATCCCAACATGTAGCATGGTGATTGACTCCAGACCACCATCAGCAGCGGTACGATGATGACTTGAATAGTCAATAAGGCAGTCCATTTTCAGTTTGTTTATCCATTGCTCCAAATTTCAGTTTGATAGACAGGATATGTTACTAAATAAGACAATTTGCAAAAGCCCTGTTTTTAAAGTTATTGTGCGCTTGTATAACACAACAATAGAGGGCCATGGGACTCAGCCCACTTCTAGTCACTGCTGTTCTCAACCCTCTGATCCCTCAGCAGGATCCTGTGCTGCATTCAAACTGATGTCTTTTATATTCCCATCATCAGCAGAGATAATCAGAGTAGAGTGTGATGTTCGAAACAAACGGTGATAGTGAACACCTCATCAATGTATTTAAAGAGGCCCTATTCTGCTTTTTGGGGAATCCCTTTCCTGTAGTGTGGTGGGGGGAGGGAGTTTCTCTCCCATAACATTCTTATTTTGTCATATGTCTTGTATATATTATGCTGCATTGTTGGAGGAGTTCAGGACATAAGATTTCCATTGCCATAACTACACTGTAGCTGCTGTGCACATGTCAATAAAACCCTTGAACTTTAAACCTTGAAACGTCTCCTTTGGACCTTTTTGTATACTTGTAATATAGTGACATCACTATGTAACATTCATGCTTCTATTGGGTAGTGCCCCATCACATTGTATGTGATATGAAGGGGCGGGACATCTCTAAGCAGTTGCTAATCAAGCAAAATTATAATAAAGCTAATGATAATAATAAGCCCTCATGCTATCCTTTCTCCAGTAAGACAATATTAGTAACACATGTATTTATGGTCTGAAAATGTTCATTTATTCAATGATCAACTCAAACAGGCTCTGATGTGAGTTCCATGAAACTTTTGACAGAGATCAAACTTCATCCTTACATTTGTTTTATTCTGGTTTATTTTTGTGTTGAATGCTATTTTCATAATGCACCATGTGAAACAGGAATACCTGAAAAGCATCCTGTCCTCCTTCAGGGTACAGAGTGTCCTCTGAGGCTGCTCCCTTCAGTGAACTCAACGCTCTGAATAATTCAGCGCGCAAGTTCAATATTCACGCCTGAGCAGCACCTCAGACACGAGGTGGAACAGTGAGGAGACCCCCACCTTAAACCAAGGTTGGTATTGTTTCAGTCCCAGGTTTCTATAATCTGCTGGATCTCTTGTTGTCGTACTGCAGTCAAAGACTCATTATACATTCTGTTTGCATAGTCATCATGCTGAATCAGCACCTCAAAGCTATGTGTAGCTTGCATAAACAGACAGACATCAGAGATCCTACATCCAGAGCTGTGATTGGTCCGTTTGGGGCAAAACTGCTGAGTGGGTTCTTTCATTTTTTCTTTGAGTAAAACCATTGTTTGTGTAAACCATGTTGCTTTATCAAAAGATAATAAAATAACATAACACACACAATTAGTTTTCAGTAGAATGAATGTGCAACACATACAGTGTATCTGTGGAGGAGCAGCAACAGTTAAAACCGACTGCACCCAAAAGCAAAAGCTAGACAAGGGAGCACAAATCCTCTTTAATAATTCTGGTGTGTTCCGCAGCTGAAGCACACACTCCTCTAAAGTGCAGCTCCATGTCTCACAGAAGCCATTTGACTGACACTGAACACGGAGGCTGAGGCTCGGTCTGACTCTCTGGATGGTACAAGTTTGACCAACAGTGACACAGCTCACACGCTGCCGGCTGACATGACACCTCATTAAAAATAAACCTTTTTGGACATAGTGAGGTTTCCACAGAGCAAGGGCTCTGGCAGGTGGACTGACATGCAGCACGGTCTCCTTGGTCTCCTTGGACTAGTGAATAATTATCTGCATAATGAACTCTTTCGATGTTGGTTTTTAAGTAAATGCTGACAATGATGTAAAGAAATAACACTCATGTCTCAGCAAGACCTTGAAAAACTGATTCATGCATTTGTTTTTAGGAGGCATGTTTACTGCAACAGTGTATTAACAGGTCTCTGTAAAAAATCATTCATCCAGAACACTGCAACCAGAGTCCTGAGAAAACCCAGAAGAGTAGAACACATCACCCCGGTTCTTAGATCTCTGCACTGGCTACCAATAACTTACAAATTAATTTTAAAATTGTATTACTAACTTATAAAGCACCATCATGTTGATTTTGGACTACTTTGTATCTATTTTATGAATGGTCTTCATGAATCTGTTATTCCATTCTGTTTATTTATTGTCTTTCCTTTCTTTTGGTTCCTCTCTTGACCTCATTTGTTAATGTTGATGTAAAGCACTTTGAATTGCCTTTGTGTCTGAAAATGTGCTTTATAAATAAACTAACCTTAACCTTAATGAGTATTAATTTTACTAATAGAAGAAAGACCTGAATACATCTTCCATCGCCGGCCTTCCCCCCAGGAGGATGCTGTTTGCTTTTCATCTTAAATCAACAGTCTATCTTTGGCTGTAGCGCAGCAGAGCAGAATACACCCCGATCAAACACAGAGTATGAAGGACTGATGAAGCTGCAGAGTGAGGAAGTTATTGAAGGCTGCTCTTTATCTGTGATGTGTTAGAATTGGGCATAGATAAGTTATTACTATTATATTATATAATTTTAACTATTATATATTAACATAATTATGATTTGATAAATTGATAAATGTAATCTTGTAAATGGCGAGACACGTTAATAAATAGAGAAGAGGATTCTTTCACAGAAATACAGAGAGAATAATGACCAATTTACTTTCATAACTCCAGTTTGAAGCAGCTTATGATAAATCAGTGGAACTATAATGCCACGTTTTTGTTTTTTGTTTGATTTTACTGTACAATATTTAATTGTACATTCTGTTATTGTATATATTCCATTAAAAAATATATAGAGAATTCGACTGTGCTTTTAGCGCAACCTTTAACACCGCTGATTTGCGCGTGAGGGTGAAGTTAGCGTGGTGCTTCTGATACTGCATGGTCCATAAGTTAAATATTAATAATACTTTCTGTTTAAGGTATTAAATAAATATTAACAAAATAACAGTCACTATAACACATTGGGGTTCACAATTCTTGATTCAACTTGATTCTTGATTCATTATCTTTCACTGACTTTGCCCCAACCCGGAGTCGTGTCTGCTTCCATGTAATGCTGCAATTTCATTGGCTGTCACTGAGTTCCACCTATACACGACTTGCCCTAGCTGGAGAGGTGCCAGTTCTCCTCCTGAGCCACTGCCGAGGTGTCCTTGAGCAAGGCACCAAACCCTGAAACTGCTCGCTGAAGCCGGGCACCTGGCAGCCTCCCTGCTCTGCCACCTCTCCTGCATGTGTGTGGTTGTGTTAGTGCATGTATATCCTCCCGGTGTGTAATGTGTGTAAACACTACAGAGTGGGGAAATAAATGAATAAAGTATATCTTCTTCTTCTATTTTTTAAAAATGTGTGTTTACTTACACATCTTGCAACATTCTCTTGCATTATTTTATTTCTGTTCTGTTTTTTCATTTACTATTTTTATTGGTTTCATTTGTTTTAAGTTCTATATTCATGTTGCATTGTTAGAGGAGCCAGGGACTTCAGTTTTTCACTGCTATATCTACACTGTAGCTGCTGCGCACACGACAATAAAGCCTTTGAATCTTTAATCAAGCTAATATTTTTATGAAAATATTTTTTTCAATTCACTAAGTATTTTTTAAATATATTTGAATGGAAAATAACCTCTAAAAACAATAACAACCAAGTAAAAGCAGAACATATACATGTTTTATGAAGCTGACAGGTGGTCATTTAAGTGGGTCCTGGGGACTAATTACATAATCCATTACTGTAAAATGGCATTATCATGTTTAGATCTCATTAGGAAGTGGGACACTGACTAGTGGTGGTTATTTTGTCTGAAAGATATATTTAGGGAAGGACCAGAGGAGCTTCCCCCTCCCGCTGTACCATGCATTATTCATGACTTTAGGTATTTAGGTTGAACTCCCTCTGAGGCACGTGCAGCTACAATCTGAGATTTATTTGCAGCCTATACTTCACTGCAATATTTTGTAGGTGAGAAACCTGCTTTCGAGAGACAGCAGGGTATCAGGAGGCAATAAGTGCCTGACAACCATGACACACTTAGCAAAACTGCTTTTAGATGGAGGGGGTGAAATTAGAACAGAAGAGATGCGAAGGACTGGTTATGGAGAGACCAAACATTATCAAGGATGATCTTGAGGGATAAATTGATGAGGAGGAAGGAAGATAGGAGAGCAGGGACCCAGCAGATTGAAAAACACTTTAGTTTCATCAGCACTTTGTAGACAACAGCCCAACCACATCTCAGAAAACAGTGGAAGATAAGCTGTTAAGAGAGGAGGGCAATTAATCAGCTCAAGTAAAACCACAAATATATTACTGTTAAACTTCCATCTGTGGTAGGAGTGGTGAGAAGAAGGAGAAAAAAGAATGGCTTTTTTTCTAATAGATTTGTTTGTATAAAAGGTTTTCTGTGCCAGAAAAAGTATTTGCTGTTCGGGTTACATTACGTACATCATGGTTCACACAGGAGCAGAGACTGCCTCCGATGCAGCTGCAGCTTTAGACCGTAGTATTAGACAGACAGTGACAAGGTTACCTTAACCAAATGCACCGAGTAAGCTTTAACTTTTTCTATATTTAACCACCTCTGGCTGGCTTTAACCAAGTCCAGATAAAACAACATATTTCAATTATTACATTTTATGCTAGTATTAGACACCTGATGACAGCAAGTGACCTAAATTAAGTGATGCCGCAGCTCAGTCCTTCTAACCTCCAAACAGTGGTAATCTTTTCTTTATTTGTCAGGAGCATAGAAACAAATGATATGTGATGATACAGAAGGCTTAAAACAATATTCTATTAGTTGTTGTTGTTTAAGAATGTGATATTTTAATTGTAATTTTGAACACGTTATCATCTATAAATTACAAATAAAGCATCAAACTTGCTAAAATGATGAGATGCTGATGAGGCAACTGCTTTTTCAGCTGGTTGTTTCTGGTTCCTCTCTGCTAACAGAGTGCTTTACAGAGAGAACATAAAACAGGGCCATTACAGCAAAAATGTTATGTAACAGTAAAGGATTATGTAAAGACATTCAAAAGGAAACCAAGCAGATAGCCAACATGTCCAGAATTAGACTAAACGTTTTCTAATAAAGACAAACATGAAAAGGCGTGACCCCACCCTGGGAACCACTCACAGACACACTTGCTGCAGCCACTGCTCATTACAACAGACACAAAAACCGATTCAATCATTCATTCAAATCTCTTCCTGTTTACTCAGGCCTATTCTGTGTTCAGACAGCAAACAGAAGAAACACTCTTCACCCCTTTTCTATGTTCTCATTGGATTTAATGTTATTGCAGTGGAGTAGGAATATTTTAACACCTACAAATGAGCTCACACTGGTGATTTGCTATTTACCATGTACAGATATTACAGCGTCTCCCCTCCATCAGTAAATGCATTACTGTATTTTACTGACAATAAAGGCACATTAAGACATCAGTCGAAGTTTATTTATATAGCCCAATATCACACATTGATTGGTCTCAGTGGACTTTAGAGTTTGTGCAGAATATGAATACGACCCCCTCTGTCCTTGGACCCTCACATTGGACAATGAAACACTCCCAAAGAAACCACCCAGTTAACAGGGGAAAATTAAAGAAACCTCTGGTAGAGCAACAGAGGAGGATCCCTCCCCCAGGACGGACAGATGTGTAACAGATGTCGTGTGTAAATTAAAACAACATAGACACTCCAAATGCTTGAAAAATGCATGTGTGTATTAATAAGAGCTGGAGCATAACCTGACACACACACAGCTGAGCCTCAGTGTGGTTCCCTGCCCCGAGGTCAGCAGCATCACTCATCATCGAGCTCTTGAAGATAGTATTGACATTTAAAAGACACATTACCTATCAAGCTGTGGCATTTGTCAGCTACCATAAAGCTTAATGATCAATGCTAATAGACATCAAGGTATACGAGAGTTATGGGGGCGTGCACAGCACAATAAATCAGCTTTTTCACACATTTGATGGTAAAGTATAAAGGAGGGCTGAAGCCCCAGTTTGTTGTTTGGCAAACCCTACACTTGTTTGGTCGGCCCCAGTAGCTAAAAAAACATCAATGTGCTTTAGTCTCGTACAGATTAATAAATACTTGTTGTCTGTCAATGTAAGAGTCTGTGTTTGATGTTCTGTGTTTCTGGTGATAAACAATAGACTTTTAGAATCAGAATTCCTTTGTTTGAAAAAAATAAAGCGTGAATTCCCAGAGGGTTTGTTGCACATGTCTTTATGTTGGTCACAAGGGAGGCAGAGACGCAGTCTGTAGGGAGAGAGGTGCCAGTTCACCTCCAGGTTACTGCCAAGTTGCCCTTGAGCAAGGCACCCTATTTTTCATTTACGCACTAAATATATACACACTGAAAAATTAAACATTGACTTTAAAGGAATCTAATTCAAAGGTCAAAGATTTAAAGGTCTCCTATTATGCTATATTTGGGCGGGACATTGCCAGGAGTTCAATGCAAAGCCAGCCCACATTTCCCTTATTACGTCATAAGGACAGCAAATCTGGATCAGCTCGTTTGTACCCCCGTTTTTAGAGATGTGGGTAAGGAGGAAAAGAGAGAGGGTTGTACTTTCTGACTGTGATTCACCTTACCCACCGGGGACACATATTTATGTATGAAAGAAATCAAAAAGTGCATCTTGCATAATAGGGGACCTTTATTTATACTTAATAATATTGCTTTCAACTAACCTAATACAGTTATGTGAAATCTGTTGACATAATACATTTGTTTAAAGTCGACATTTCAGTTTTTTCAGTGCAGAGACAAATAAGGGAAATGAAAAACAATGATCTGTTGTTTGTTACTGTAAAAAAAAAATCAGCTAGCATAAGTCAACAATGGTGTATAAGACCACCACTGAGACTCTGCAGGTTTTAACGCTCCACTACCTCCTGATATCATACAAGGAACATAATGAGTCATGAACACTAAGGAACCAACCCACCTGCTCCTGTCCTCACACACAGACTCACACACAGGCCATAGATGAGTCCCTTGCTTATGGAAAACATGGATTATGAGGACATGGCTCTGAGGAATACATTACGAAGTGTAATCTGCAGGCATTGTTGGGAATATGACATAAGATCAGCTAACCTTACTGGGAGACTCAGTGGAGGGACTAAAAACCGGGTGGGGGGGTTAAGAGCAATTTGTTCCTGGCAACATATTGGTGTGTAAAAGCAGCAGGTTGCAGCTGTGGATCATCCATTCATATAAACTCACATTAGATGAGATTAGAAGCTATTGGCTGCTGTAGTGGTAGTATGTGTGTGTCTGTGTGTGTGTGTGTGTGTGTGTGTGTGTGGGGGGGGGTGTAATAACAAGTTGCTGATGCTAGAGCCCCGAGCTGCTGAGCTGCATCCTGCTCTGACTGCAAGGTCTCATCTCATATCTCTATCACAGAGAAAATAAAACTGTCTCATTGCATTTATGCAGAACGGGCAGCCAAATACAACAGGCCCAGATTACCCAGGAATTTCCAAAAGGCATGCTGGGAAATGAAGATCAGATCGTGGTAAAATTAGGTGAGAGAAGATAGATAATGAGGAACATCTGTGAGAGGATTTAAAGTTTTTAATCCTCAAGAATCTCATTATTTTATCTCCAAACTGTTTACAGCGAGCATTTCTGCAGTAGCCGCTGGATGAATCTCAATGCTGGTTTTCCTCTGAAAGGTTTCCCCTGCTGAAGATGTTTTGGGGAGTGTGTGTGTGTGTGTGAGGGAGAAATGTACATGAACAAACAGCTTTATCATACACTACAGGAAGCAAAATAGGGTCTCTTAAAGACTTCCCCATTTTGAAAGTGTGAACATCACAGCAGCAAGTGGATGCACCGTAGGTCTTTTCTGGTCTGCCCTCTCAGATTCAACTAGCCCTCTCACACAGGGAATGAACCGGAAACAATGCATGCCCAAATTCTGCAAACATCTTAGAGCAGGGTTCTTACACCTTATCCTAACCCTACACTCTCTGCATTTGCTTCACAGGAACCTAGCCACACATGGAGTGGCATTTATCTTAAAGTAGGCCCAGGAAATGCAACGTATGGCTGAAGCATTGATGCTTACAGCCTTTGATCACTATAGCAGGAACCCGCCTGCGTTAACTGTGTCCTGCTGTGTGTGTGCTGTGCACAGTTAGAGCACAGCAGGATGGATGGATGCTCTAACTCTGCAGTGTTATGAAAAGACACACCAGCTGTCCTCAGTCTGTTCAATTCCTGACAGAATAGCTGCAGGAGGAGTATTCTCCACAAGGATTGTATAGCTTTGATTATATCTACTGATAATATAAGGATTGTTTGGATGTGATTGTGAGTTAACACATTTTTATGGTTGTAGAATTGCAAAATAGATCTTATCTGAGTTACTGTAAGGGGTATGTCCTCATACATACATCAGAACTCCTGTGTATCGGTACAGTATGTGTGAGTGGACACAGTGGTTTAACTTAATGCAGTCAGCAGAAGTGTGTGTGACAGATAGCAGTCTGTTGGCCAAGGAGAAGCTTTGCTACACTTCATGGAAACACCATCACACATCCTTACATATCATCAATCTACAATGTTCAGTGCATTTGACATATTTGTGATAAATTGCTATAATTTGGCTTTACACTCGACTTATACGCTCCCCAGAGTTCCAGCTGCCAGAGACTGCAGGAGGTGTGAGTGGGATGTACGGGTAATGATAGAGGTTTGTGGTTTTGGATGATGAGGATTAAAATGGATGCATTTGCTTTTCTATTTACATTATGAATCCAGTATACTGTATCTGCAGACCTGCATCATCGTAAATGAGTCGCAGTGATGGATCACAGGGGGGGGGGGGGGGATACAGAGGCTCTGACATACAGGTAACTCCTCCCTCCCTCTCCACCATCTTTCATCAGCGGTTAAACACCTTGGAGCTCTCATGAGCATTAAGTGCTATCTTTGGTATTTCCATTTTGATACATTATTTTCAAATATGACACGAAGGTGTGCTGTAATGGGACATTTTATCCTTCTAATTATGCTTATGAAACTTGGTGTATGTTGCACAAGCATTGAAGGTTAACATAATACTTCTCGTCAAGCTATTTCTGAACAATTGCTGACAGTTTCCAGTAAACATCCCCGAACCTACACATGGGTAGTAAAGAGTGTTGGGTCTGAATATTTTAATCTGGCTGGTGGCCCCCTTCTCCCTCTTGACGAAACTTTAAAATAACGTTTCCCTGTTGCATGAAGATGTGATATAAACAATCCTATATATGATATTTTTATCGATCTAGACCCCTCCTCTCGTATTCCCTGTTTGAAAATATGAACATAGACCCTCTGCAGATCACTGTACCTTGTACTTTGCTGATTGACATTCTGTAACGTTGTTCCATCTTGCAAGAGTAAATCCTTTTAAAGACCGTCTTGTCTCAAGAATCTTTTTTTTTTGTTTGTACAATTTAGATGTAAGTAGTGTACTTTTACTCCACTAATACAGTATATAATCAAATATAACCAACACTTAAATCAGACTTTAGTTCACCTGGAGTAAATCCAGCAGCTACCCTGCAGTATACAAAGCCATTCAAACTAGCTGCACCTTTACCAGCTCTGAGAACACTTTAATGATCAATCATTATAAAACATATCAGAGATATTATTCTGAAATGGACCAATCAAACAATGACTACTTTTACTGTCGCTACTTTAAGTACATTTAGATGAGAGTACTTTCTACTTTCACTGGAGGAACATTTAGAATGCAGGACTTTTACTGTGACAGAGTATTCCTACACTCTGGTACTTCTACTTTACTCAAGTACAAGACCTGAGTACTTCTACTTTTACTCAAGTACAAGACCTGAGTACTTCTACTTTTACTCAAGTACAAGACCTGAGTACTTCTACTTTTACTCAAGTACAAGATCTGAGTACTTCTACTTTAACTCAAGTACAAGACCTGAGTACTTCTACTTTTGCTCAAGTACAAGATCCGAGTACTTCTACTTTTACTCAAGTACAAGATCCGAATACTTCTACTTTTACTCCAGTACAAGATCTGAGTACTTCTACTTTACTCAAGTACAAGACCTGAGTACTTCTACTTTTACTCAAGTACAAGATCTGAGTACTTCTACTTTAACTCAAGTACAAGACCTGAGTACTTCTACTTTTGCTCAAGTACAAGATCCGAGTACTTCTACTTTTACTCAAGTACAAGATCTGAGTACTTCTACTTTTACTCCAGTACAAGATCTGAGTACATCTCCCACCTCTGTCCAGATGTTCTGCTGTTTCAACTTCAACCTGTGGTCTTAGATGAAAGTGTGTGACATGATAAATATTGAGACTCACTCATTTAGCATGATGTTCCTCTGCAACAAAGCAGAGAGATGAGATGATTTGGTGACAGTGAGACTTTGCCTTCAGTGCACTCCATGTGACTTCCCAGAGAAAAACAAATGGAAGCTATTGTTAAATAGCTCCCCATCGTAAAGCTTTTGGACGCTTTGTAAATAAAGCAGTCACCGACACGGTCCAGCTGTGGAACTCAAACAGATGCTGTCACAGTTCCCTCTCTCTGATTTCCCAGCAGAAGCTTTAATGGATGCGGTTGAGCTGGATGAGCAGTAACCGTGGTCTGCAATCCATGTTTTTCTCTAAACTCCACCACAGAGTTTTTATTTTGCAATGATTCAGTCAACCATGGGCTCCCTCCAGGGAAATATAAAAATCTGTGTCTCCACGGGAAGAACTCATAGACCAGTGAAATCCAACAACATTGTCTTATTTAGAGTGACTTTATTTCTATGTTGCTTACAAAGTAGTTTGAGAACAAAATAGGTCCATCAAACGATAACCTCAATAACCTAAAGCAGCACCGGTGTATCCCTGTGGAGCAATACTGATGTGGAAACTGAGCTGAGAACATTTTCTGTTTCATTGCCCCAGGATTTTCTTCATTTACTGATGGTCCCCCCCTGGTCTTCCTGTGACTTCTCTTTGCTGCTTTATTTATAAATGTAACTATGTTAAACTCTTTCCCGCTGTGTCCTCACCACAATTATTATTGTTCTTTATTTTTTTGAGAAACAACTCATTTCCTTTATATCCCAGCTGGATGTAAAAGTTAAAATGCTTGGAACTTTAACTGGGGTGCTTAAATTGTCTTGTCACCTTGTTACCTTCAGACTGCAAATCAGATATTATATTGCAGATATCTTTGTTATTTCCATGGTATCAAATAGTTTTTGAGTGTCCAGACAATCCTAACCCCTCCTCATGGGTTGCTGTGGTAATAATGAGATAGGCGATGTAACTACTCTGCTGAAGCAGCTTTCCAACTAGGAAGCATAAATAAAAGGGTCTATTTTTTCCTTCCAAACAAACATGCTGTCAGTTCCCAGTGTAGGACTCGCTGAGCATGATGGGATGTAGGATTTCACACATCACCATGACCAGCTGATCTGAAGCTCAGCGCAAGTTTAAGTGGGAAGACTGGGTATACGTTCATTCCCTCCGGAGCTGCATTCATCAGCTCACAATGTTTCCTCTCTCCTGCAGTCAGCGGTGATTTCAAGTGGTAATACTGCAGCCCGCCTCCACATCTACCTCCTGTCACGGGTCCAGTGCAAGGAGAGCTACACCAAAGACCTCATCACACCTTTTCATCCCATCTGCTCATCAAATCCAGATCTTCATCATCACCACCAGTAGGTAGACTCTGGGAGGGTTTCCTATTATTCTCACGGCTGCATTTCCGTCTTAAAATATACGATATCAGGATCAGGGTCTAATCGCCAAAAACAGTTCCATCATATGGCGCATGTCTCAATGTTCTTTAAACAAAACAATTCCTGATTTAAATAATGAAATGGTCCACGCTTTGCAAGCTTCACTCCAAATGCTGTTTGGATACAATTAATGACGTTTTTGTGCCGTCCGAACTCTCTGAGCATTCAGCATTCATTCAATCTCTCCCATCACATGCTGCATTCATCAGATTGTGTGAGCAGGGCGCTCCTCTCTGCTCCTTTCTGCTCCTCTCTGCTCCTTTCTGCTCCTCTCTGCTCTTCTCTGCTCCTCTCTGCTCCTCTTTGCTCCTTTCTGCTCCTCTCTGCTCCTTTCTGCTCCTCTCTGCTCCTCTCTGCTCCTTTCTGCTCCTCTCTGCTCCTCTCTGCTCTGCTCTGCTGGGCTGCTCACATCACATCATGCATAAGGACATATGATAGCCTGAAGCAGAGCTTTTTATTCTACAGAGCCAAGAACCGTGAAGATTAATTGCAACCCACAGTGTATCTCCTGCTGAGGTGATATATCCTTTAAAAATCCTCCCTAATGTTGCTTAGAAACGTTTCCCCCTAAATGCACCACAGCCTGCTGGACTGATGGACTGTTGGCTCGCTGTCTCTGTTCATTGATCAACACTCTCTGTACACACAGTTAAGATACGATAAGATAAGATAAGATAAGATAAGATAAGATAAGAAGTACTTTATTTATCTCAAACTGGGAAAAATGTTTGTTGCGGCAGCATAAAATAAAACATTAGCTTCTTTTTTTTAAACTTATAATAAATATGAATATATTATTTCCTGAATTCAAGATTTTAATATTTGTATAACATTTTTTGTCATTTGTGAAATCAATTAGTGATCTAGTCCAGGAGGGTTTACCTATTTACTATGCAAATGTAGCTATTGGTATGCGAATTCTGGTGAAGTTAACCTGAAAGCATTCACATATTCTTTTTTATATAACAATTTGAGCTGAGCAGAATTCTAAAAATGGAAGAAAAATAGAAAGAAACAGGAAAAAGTTCCCCTCGTTATTTGTGTTTTTTTAGGTATCACTCAATACGAACTCCTTGCACTAGAACATTTTACAGAGTCTGGTATAATAAACTGTGATAGAACCAAGAAATCCTGCACACTGTTGATCCCTTGAACTCAACTTGAACTAATAGTATTGTTCCTCAAACAGAATGTATCTGCACGATGAACCTCTGAAGATAAAAACGTTGTAAATAAAAGTCAATCACTGGAATGATCTTCTGGTTGGGTCTCAGTCAGAGATGCTGCCTGGTACTGCGTTGTTGCTTTTTCTTGGAAAATAATTCTCATTTAACATAACACTACATCACTGCTTATGTAAAAAAATAAGAGCGACAAAGACAAAAGCAGCGTTGTAATCGGGGGCTGCAGACTGCTTACAGGACTAAGCTGCTCTGTTCTCCATCAGCAGCGTTCATGTGCAGATTAAAGCAGGCGAGCTGGGTGAACTAAATGAGATGTTCTTGTGAAGCATGAAGCTTCATAACAACCCCCCATAATCCATATCAGATCACATAAGCTGTGTGTGTGAACATTTAGCAATTGCTGTGTCTGTGTTTACAGCAACATGTTTTTTTATGGATGCTGTCCGACATCATTAAAGGTGGTCTCAGCACAAGGTACGTTGATTTTTACCACCAGCATCATTGCCTTTAAACAATCTTTTGCCTTTAAAAATGTGTATGACCTCATGTGTCCCATCGAACATTAAACATGTCACTGGACACCGAAATACCCACAAGACCTACAAAACGTTGTGGCTGTAGTAACCAGATTAAAGATGACTGTAGTACAGAGGTTTCATAGTGTGAGGGACCACCCCCCATCACCTACAATGTTTTTCTAAAAATATTGTAGGTGAGGGGGCATAAAGTCTTTGGGAAGATATTGGGAAACCCTGTTGAGAACAAGAGGAGTCACACTGAAGAGGATCCTGACACTGTTCACCATGACAAACAGAGCAAGACGCCTTCCTCCCTCTCTTCATCTCACAGTGTGTGTGTGTGTGTGTGTGTGTGTGTGTGTGTGTGTGTGTGTGTGTGTGTGTGTGTGTGTGTGTGTGTGTGTGTGTGTGTGTGTGTGTGTGTGTGTGTGTGTGTGAGTCTCAGAGCCATCCTTCTCCTTACCCGAGTTGCCTTCTATAATCACAATGAGCTTGATTTCTCTCCATGCCAGCTAATACGCCCTTCATTACTGTGAGTATGTGTGTGTGTGTGTGTGTGTGTGTGTGTGTGTGTGTGTGTGTGTGTGTGTGTGTGTGTGTGTGTGTGTGTGTGTGTGTGTGTGTGTGTGTGTGTGTGTGTGTGTGTGTGCTCATATAAAATACTCACACACCACCACTTCATCAGGTTCTACATCAGCTGTCAGCATTTCTGAGCGGAAACATGGCTTAGGTGCACAAAAACTCCCAAACCCTTTACAACTGTTTTCATCATCCTTATTTTCCTGATAAATGTATTTCTCAAAAAGTAAAAACAAAGTTTTATAAATCCTCACAGCCCAGAGAGATGTGTTCCAAATACCTTCAATACAGCCAAATATATATACAGCTCCGGAAAAAATCAAGAAACCACTCCAAATTGTTCTTACATTTTTATCTCTACATGTATGGCAGCCATTCAAACGTGTCTGTTGAATTCAACACAGAGAAACAGTGACAGTAGTTTATAGAATACAATAAAACAAAAATAAATTCATTTAACTCAAAGACATACCTATAAATAATAAAACCAGAGAATATGATAATGCTGAAGTGGTCTCTTGATTTTTTCCGGGGCAGTATATACAAATATACATTAGGGCTGTCATCTTTAACAGATTAATGCTCGAGATTCATATAGAAATATTGATCAAGTTATAAAATTACAGTTTTTTAATTTCCTCCCGTAAATCCAGTGCGAATGTTTACCATGAAGACAGGAACAGGCAGGAACTGGCTTGAGCTAGCATGTACTGCACTGACCGGAGACCACTACACATCACTTAGAACCATCAATACCTTGCTCACACCTCTTCCATGACTAATGTTCTGCACTCATTCTTTAAGTGGTGAAAAGTGAAGTAGAGCAGGAGGAACAGGTAGTCTGTGCAATATGACGAGCACTGTACAAGCCTATGCCCTGTAAAGCTCACATTACAGAGGGGAATCACAGAGGCTTTGTGGATGCTTTAACCAAGTGATAACTGTTGTAATAAAGGAAAACATTTGACAAGTGTTTCATTCATTTCTTTAACAACACACATGTATTTTTTTTTATCTCCCCCAAAAACATAAATTCATACTAGTATTTTAAACTTATGATTAATCAAGATGGGATGAGACGATTAAATGTTATAGTCCATTGACACCTGTTGGGACTCCACAATATCATAGACTCTATTTTCACGTGATCCTTTTATTGTGAAAGTCCAAAGTCACTTCCTCTGTCCTAACCTGGAGGTGCTTTATCTCACGCCTGAAGACAACAATCTACAGTAACCTTTGGAACTGATATATGATGTCACAGTTTTCACCCGAAGGTTTGAAGAACACATAAACTGTAAGAACCCAGAGTAGCAGCCCCTCTGTCTGCGCCCGGCTGAAGCGAACATGCCTCAGCCCCGCTGCCGATAGCCGCACCGGCCTGCTGGAAGCACACCACTGCAACTACCCATCAGACAACAGATATTTATTGATTCACAAAACCGAATCTCTCAATTGTTGTTTATTTTTTTACAATGAAACATGTTTGAGCAACACATCTGTTCATTAAAGCAACACTATCAGATACGACACTATCAGATACGTCCCCACAGTGGAATATATTCCATGTCGGACAAACATTATCTGTATTTATTACTGAGCTAGAAAACAATTGAGAAAGAAAGCTATATGAGGGGAAACTACTGGGAGAAGGGAGAGATACTTAAGGCATGTAGATTTATATTTGAATAGTTATTAGAGTAAATAAACTCTCATAACTATTCAAATATAAATAGAGTAAATAAACCTTCCGAGAACCAGCACCTTATCGTGGTATGAGGTTTGTGTGCCCCGATGAACCTGGGGGCTGTGTTGTCTGGAACCTTGTGTTCCTGGTAGGGTCTCCCATGGCAAATTGGTCTCAGGTAAGGGGCCAGGATAAGATTGGTTCAAAAGACCTCATGAAAAACACACTTGAAAGCGAGGATACCCGGCCCGGAGGAAGCCCAGGGTCCCCTTCTGGAGCCAGGCCCAGAAGGAGGACTCGTCGGCAAGCATCTGGTGGCCGGGCTTGCCACGGAGCCCGGCAGGGCACAGCCCGAAAAAGCAACGTGGGCAAAACCTCCGCTTCCCGTCCCGCGGGAACACCACCTACGGGAAACAACGATGGGGTCGGGTGCGCTGCCAGAAGGGTGGCAGTGAAAGCAGAGGGTCTCAACGGAGCAGACTCAGGCGACAGAAGCTGGCTTTGGGGACGTGGACTGCACCTCTCTGGGGGGGAAGGAGCCGGAGCTTGTGCGGGAGGTGGAGCGTTACCAGTTGGATCTGGTGGGGCTCACCTCTACGCACAGCGTCGGCTCTGGAACCTTACTTCTTGATAGGTGTTGGACTCTATTCTTCTCCGGAGTTGCCCAAGGTGTGAGGCGCTGAGCGGGTGTGGGGATACTCACAAGCCCCCGGTTGAGTGCCGCTTTGTTGGAGTTTACCCCAGTGGACGAGAGGGTCGCCTCCCTACGCCTGCGGGTTATGGGGGGGAAAACTCTGACTGTTGTGTGTGCTTATGCAGCAGACAGCAGTTCAGAGTATTCAGCCTTCTTGGAGACCCTGAAAGAAGTCCTGTATGGGGCTCCCGAAGGGGACTCTTTAGTCTTGCTGGGAGACATTAACGCACACTTTGGCAATGATGGAGACACTTGGAGGGGCGTGATTGGGAGGAACACCCCCCCTGATCTGAACCGGAGTGGTGGTTTGTTACTGTGCTAGTCATGGATTGGCCATAACAAACACCATGTTCGAACATAAGGATGCTCATAATTGTACGTGGTACCAGAGCACCCTAGGCAGAAGGTCCATGATCGATTTTGTTATCGTATCATCGGACCTGAGGTCGCATGTTTTGGACACTCGGGTGAAGAGAGGGGCGGAGTTGTCAACTGATCACCATCTGGTGGTGAGTTGGGTCGAGTGGCAGGGGAAGCCTCTGGACAGACCAAGTCCAGAAGGCCTTCAACTCACACCTCCGGCGGAGCTTTTTTTTTTTTCTCAAGGTCTTAGGTGCCTCAAGAGGGCGGTAACCCTCAAACCTCCTGGTGGACACCGGTGGTCAGGGAAGCTGTCCGACTGAAAAGCGAGGCCTTTCGGGACATGTTATCCCTGGGTACTCCTGACGCAGTTGCAAGGTATCGACAGGCCCGAAGGGCAGCAGCCTCAGCCGTGGCCAAGGCAAAGCAGCGGGTGTGGGAGAAGTTCGGAAAAGCCATGGAGAAGGACTTTCGGTCGGCACCAAAGTTGTTCTGGAAAACCGTCCGACACCTCAGGAGGGGGAAGTAGGTAACCATCCAAGCTGTGTACAGTAACGATGGGACGCTGTTGACCTCAACTGATCGTGGAACGACGGACCAGTTTTTCACTCTCGCAAGGATCCTGGAGGGAGCCTGGGAGTAGACTCATCCGGTCAGGACAGGATTTCGAGGCGTAGTCGTGGGGGAGGGGGTCTGAAGTTCGGTGGGCTAAGGATTGCACCACTGCTTTTTGCAGATGATGTGGTCCTAATGGCTTCATCGGTCTGTGACCTTCAGCACTCACTGGATCGGTTCGCGGCCGAGTGTGAAGTGGCTCGGATGAGGATCAGCACCTCCAAATCTGAGGCCATGGTTCTCAGCAGGAAACCGATGGACTGTCCACTCCAGGTAGGGAATGAAGCCTTACCCCAAGTGAAGGAGTTCAAGTATCTCGGGGTCTTGTTTTTCGAGTGAGGGAACAATGGAGCGTGAGATGGGCCGGAGAATCGGAGCAGTGGAAGCAGTACTGCAGTCCCTTTACCGCACCGTTGTGACGAAAAGAGAGCTGAGCCAGAAGGCAAAGCTCTCTGTCTACCGGGCCATTTTCGTTCCTACCCTCACCTATGGTCATGAAGGATGGGTCATGACCGAAAGAACGAGATCGTGGATACAAGCGGCCAAAATGGGATTTCTCCGCAGGGTGGCTGGCATCTCCCTTAGGGATAAGGTGAGAAGTTCAGTCACCTTATCGCCTTGGAATCCCCCAGTCAGAGCTGGTTGATGTGGCCAGAGAAAGAGAAGTTTGGGGCTCTCTGCTGGAGCTGTTACCTCCGCGACCCAGACGGAAAAGCGGGAGAAGATGGATGGATGGATGGATAGAGTAAATAAAGCCTTCTTAACCATCGAGCGCTGTTTGGGGTGTAGTGCTTTTTGTACCGATGTGCCCCTGACGCACTGGCTCATTTTGAAGGATATGTAACCGCTGTGAAATAACTCTCTTAAGCCAGAGTCACAGCACAACAAGAGAGTAAGTAGTAAGTAAGTAAAATGTACGTAAGTAAGTAGTAAGTACATGTTTTGTCACCAGGGCGCATTATAGCTGTTTTCCAACTTGTTTTGTAATGCATTCTCTGCTGTAGCCTATCACTTAATAATGGGACCAGGTACGAGACACAATAAACAGTTAATATTCATAAAATACAGGATTTGAGCAGGAAAAAGGCGGCATGTGAACAGCACCTAATGCAAAGTAGAACTATCATTTTTCCTTAGTGCTTCCTGGTGCGCTCCTCACAGCTTTATGCCGACTTGTTGCACTCTTTTGGCATCGATGAGAGCTGCTGATGCTGATTCATATATTCTCTACGACACATACTAACTGGCTGTAAAAGAAGCATGTCCCAAGGCCGCTATACCTGGAGGCACAACCAGGTTCTTTGACAACGGCAATTATCCTGGAAGGACGGAGAACTACCAACAATCACCAACATCTGGATGCTCAAACAACATCGCCTTTGTGCGAGCAGGGCAAATTGAAAAGAAGACATCCGTTAGAAAGAAAGCGAACCTGCTAGACACGGTTCGAGCAAATTGATCGATAGGTCAGAAGCTCACCTCTCCAACGGAGATCATCACAACCAATCTCAGGCCAGATCAAAAAAGTCCTTGTACATCATCACATTAACTGTACCATAGGAGGCTGCAGTTGATGAAGCTTACGAACAGACAAGTATAGCAGCCGAGGCAATACAGCGGGGACGGAAAACACAGGTGCTCCCAGCGAAGGTCGGCTGCAGAGGCTTTTTTTAGCCACATCCACCACCAGAATCGGAGGATGAAGCCCTCTTTATTAGTCACATACATGCACACAGCAGAGCACACACAGTGAAATTGGTCCTCTGCATTTAACCCATCCTAGTACTAGGAGCAGTGGGCAGCTATTGTGCAGCGCCCGGGGAGCAATGGGGAGGGGGGATTGGAGGTGTCCGGTGCCTTGCTCAAGGACACCACAGCAGGGCCTAGGAGGTGAACTGAGACCTCTCCAAGTAGCAGTCCACTTTCCATATTTCAAGTCTATTTGGGGACTTGAACCGGCGACCCTACGATTCTTCGTCCAAGCCCCTACTGACTGAGCCACTGCTTCACACCAGGCTTCTTTTAAGCATGGGTGTCCGAGGGTAGGACCTCCGACAGGCCATCTAGTCGCTAACAGAAGCTGCTGACCGAAGTAGCTATTGGCTGAAAAGGAGGGGATTCCATCTGGGCTGCAAAGTAACCAGCAGATTGGATTGTAAAATCAAGTCCTATAATATAAATTGTGACCAACTATTTTTACAACACAGCATGACCAGAGGGATCTGAATTTGTCCTGTAAATCCCAGCTAACGGAAACACTGTGCCAAGAAGAGGCCAAGTGTTGCAATAATTTCCATTTCTCACAATGTATTTTCTACTTGTAATATCATATAAAACACTGAACATTTTGTTAGTGTTCCACAACTACATTCCCAGGAGCTTCCTGACAGCTTACAAGGCTCAAGAGGGATGTTGCTGTTGACTAAGATCCCATGAGCCCTAGCCATGTCACGCTCTCAAAGCCTCATGGGAGCTGCTTGTGTTGAATGTTAAAATCACAAGGTGTTCCAGCTCTGAAACCCAGGACGGGGTGGATTCATTTAGATTGGAATACTGACAGGCACCTCCCACACATTGTTCCGAAAGATCGAGATATACCAGACTTTAAAAACTGTCAAATAGCAATGCAGTTTACTTTGTTATCAATTCATCAAGCTGCAGTATAACTCCTGTGCCGCCATGGAGGCAGAGCCTGGTCTGAGCACAAAGGGAGGACAGAGGAGGAAGGATAGGGGGTTTAATGGTGGGCTGAACTAATATGCAGTGCAGAGAGGACTCATATGTGGGAAGATGTCAAAGCTGTTAGGAGGAGACATAGCTGCAGGAAAGAGACAGAAGAGAAGGCTCATAAAACACTGAAAAGAAATGGACGGAGAATAAGTGTGGGGGCGGAAACTAGAATCAAATGAGTCAGGTAGAGGAAATTCATCGGAATAAGAAGTAAAGAGAGATTACATAAAGAAAGAGAAACAGAGAAGAAAAACAGAGCAATAATCAAAAGAAAAAGGGAGGAGGTGGAGGAGAGTTGGGCAGGGGTCTGTGGGAAATAAATTGAAATAAAGTAGAGCGAAAAAGCAGGAAGAGGGAGCGTTCGGAGAAATATGGATGGCAGGGGAAACAATCAACCTATAGAAGATAAATAAAGAGCAGTGGGACAAGGCAATGGAGTGGATCATTTATAATGGAGCGAGAGGCTGTTGAAGCGGCTCCTTCCTTCATGAATATTCTGAGTTAAATTCACCTGCAGTGCAGGAGAGCAGCTTCACACACATTAGCATCAGAAGCTATGTACTGTACTCTAACTTTTTGGAGCAGCTGCTCTGAGCGCAGAGAAAAAGCCTCTGAACTTTCCAGAAAGGTGCTCAGCTCTCAAAGGACCTGGGAGCACTTTGCTGAAAAACATGCTCCATGAACACTCCACCTTACAGAAACATGATCATCCTCCCACTCCAAAAATATAAAAAGTATTTCCACAAATATAACAACAAATGATTCTGAAATACATTCACTAATCTTGCTTCAATAATTGAGTTCCTAAATGCTCCATGTGTTGTCAAGTTAGTGAAAATGTTTCTTCATTCAAATTAGTTTTGGCACATTTTATTTTTTATTTTATCTGCATCTTTTCTGAAGCTACAGCACATTTCTCCTAATGAAATATTAATGCCTTATTTGGAATGGGATGTGATAAAAGCTCCTGTAGGTGTAATGTGTAGGTGTCCCAATACTTTTTTCTAACATAGTGTATCTGTCAGCAGGCAAGCCTTCACAATTTGAATCACATCTTCCTAGATAATCAGAGTCTGAGGGATCCAACTGTTTCAGGTTGGTTCCAATTAATGGGACACACATAACAGCAAATGGCATTGTGTAAAGATTGTACCGCAATGCCTGTGACTGTAAACTGTGCAGTGTGCAGCCCATCCCAAAATATGTTCCCACTCTCAGGGGCTTTCGGAGGCAAGGATGTGTGACCAGGAGACCGAACTGGAACTAAAAGCCTCCGGTGGAAGTAGTCTTAAAAGTTCCACAACAAAAGTTACTGTGGTGGAAAAGATTGAAGAGGAGAGGAAGACGCAGCAGCATGGGAATACTAAGAGATCTGTGTGTGTGTGTGTGTGTGTGTGCGCTTGCGTGGTGTGTGTGTGTGTGTGTGCGCATGCGTGCGTGTGTGCGCATGCATGTGTGTGTGTGAGCTTTTGGAGGTTAAGGGAGTAAGTGGTGATAAAGACAAATATATCTTTCCATCTCTGCTCCTCTGACCTTATCAGGGAGGGGAGCCCACAACCACACACACATTTCAACAGAGTAGGGTCGGGGGGCAAGAGGAAAGAATAGTGGCAGGAAAATTCACACACACACACACACACACACACACACACACACACACACACACACACACACACACACACATACTGGTCACACTCATCATCAATTATAACCCTTCTTACAGTATAGATCACTGCGTTTTCTCTCACTCGCGCGCTCTCTCTCTCTCTCTCTCTCTCACACACACACACCACACACACACACACACACACACCACACACTCAGCTCCCCTTTGGTCTCCTCTCAGACAGCCAATTACTTCCCCCCAACACTGTATCCAGGCAGAAGCCATTAGACGAGACACACACACACACACACACACACACACACACACACACACACACACACACACACACACACACACACACACACACACACACACACACACAAAAGTTGATTGAGAGCGATGAATTTAAAAATAGACTTAGTAAATGGTTTCAAGCTACAGTGACATTTCTTATAGCGCTTTATAGATACACACAGTTATTATATTTCATGACGGTTGGATCTTAGTTTCTGGGAGGTATTGTAGAACATTATTCTACTTTATCAATCTTTTTGTGTTGTTAACTTACTCTGTGTAATGTTATGTTAATAAACTCTGACTGAGGTTTCGGTTTCGACCATGTTGGAGTAGGCAGCATGTGTGAGGAGCTCTGACCTAACTTGCATGTTACTTTATCAAATTTAATATCAGGATCTCAGGACTGAGGTTATGTCAGTATTTGGTTGCGTTGTATTGCAACTAATGCCTACTTCCAGACAAAAACAGGCTGGTTTGACCACACAAAACACCATTGCTAACAAGCTAGCAGCCATGGCTTCTCCTGCTAGCGACCGCTCTTCCAAAGACGAGGGTATAACCATGACTCAAATGGTGGAAGAACTGCCTAAACAACGCGCTGGTTTAAAAGAAGACATTTCTACACTCATTCAGGCATCTCTTGGACCGTTGCACACTTCGGTGAATGCCCTAAAAGAGACCGTGGACAGCTTTCAACAACGCCTGACTACAACGGAATCCCTAGCAGGTGATAACTTTGACAAGATATTTGAAGCCGAAGCCGCTATCAAAACTCTGCGCACCCAGAATGCTACACTCTTGGATCGTGTTGACGACTTAGAAAATCGATCACGCAGAGCCAATTTGAGGATTGTAAATATTCCAGAAGGCAGTGAGGGGGATGAGGACACTGTTAAATTCATGTCGAACATGTTGATGGAGATTACGGGCAATGTGCTGTTTGAATCTACCCCTGCTCTGGAGAGAGCGCACAGAGTCGGCAAAAAGCCTGAAAAAGCTGGTCTACCCCCGCGTCCGTTTGTGGTATGTTTTCACCGATTCCAAGAAAAGGAACGATTGCTGCAATGGGCTAGACAGCACACAACTGCATACCGAAATGCTATCCTGAGAATATACCCAGACTTCAGCGTCAGTTTGTCTAGGAGCCGTGTGCAGGATTCAACGACATCAAACAAGCCTTTTACACAAAGGGGATAAAATTCCAGGCCAGCTACTTTATCCTGCCATCCTGCGAGTCACACTATACGGGAAGACCTTCAGATTCAACACACCGGGGGAAGCAAAGGCTTTCTGTGACCAAGAGGTAACGCGTGAAGACAGCTAACCGGACTTTGGACTGATAGCCTGTGGAGTCAGGCACCTTCGCTGGAAGCTAGCTTACTGCTAACGCGTCTGAATAACCTTTCTATGTAGAAAATGGGAACTTGCCCTTTGAGGTAATCTTTTATTTTGCCTAACCCGCTGGGTTATGGGAACTATATAGTCCGATTATTGAACCGTTTTCTTTCTGGTAAGTGTCATTCGTATTATTGTTTCAAGCGATATTGGCCACCTGTTGGATATTAGACTGGGTCAACCCTTTACCTTGAGCTAATGCTAATCTAGCCGAGCCGTTTCTTTCTCTTTCTATGTACGCGGTCTACGTGACTGATGGATGTTTTGGTTATTTGATTACTTATGCTTTGTGGTTAAGGTTACAACCTGAGAGTTTTGTTTTATGCTATTCTGTTTCACATTGTTAATGGTCAAAGGCTCTTCACAGTTTATGGTAGGAGAGGATGTACCGGAAAATTCGGGAGTTAGGAGTGAGCCTGCAGTCTGCTCTTGTTCTAGAGTTAATTGTATAAAGATGAACGTCTTACCTAGATTTTTGTATCTATTTCAATGTCTCCCAGTCTTTTTGTCTAATTCTTTCTTCCAGTCTTTGGATAAGTTAATTTCTTCATTCTTATGGGCTGGCAAAAATCCTAGAATCCGTAGAGAACTTTTTGAAAGACCTAGAGACCAGGGTGGCTTAGCACTTCCCAATATGAAAAAATATTACTGGGCGTCCAATATACAAAAAGTAATATACTGGTATCAGGCTCCAGAACTGGATTGGTGCAAAATTGAGGCAAACTCTTGCATTTCTACCTCACTCTCTGTTTTAATTACAGCAAAATTACCATTCTCACCATCCAAGTTCTCATTAAGCCCAGTGGCAACTTCCACTCTTAAAATATGGGCACAATTCAGACAAAAATTCAAGCTTAAAGATTTCTCTGTGTATAGCCCAATTTGCGACAACCACCTCTTCCCTGCAGCCAGAATCGACAACACCTTCACATTGTGGCATAGAAATGGTCTGGCTATATGCTACAACTTTTACATAGATGGTCTTTTTGGTCTTTTACTGATCTTTCTGAAAAATTTCACTTACAGCGGTCAAGGTTATTTAGATACTTTCAGGTCCGTCACTTTATTCAAAGCCAGATTGCAACATTTCCTGCTTTACCAACGGATTCAGGACTTGAGATGATTTTGCGGTCCCCATTCAGCACAAGAGACAGATGTCAAACATCCCAAATATAATTACTTCCCTTCAAGAAACGTCACTAGACTGGCTTAGAACTAAATGGGCTGAAGAACTTGGGATGGACATATCTGAAGCAGTCTGGGACTGCGCTCAGGCTAGAGTTAATGGAACATCATCCTGTGCCTGTCTCAGCCTGATACAGTTCAAGGTTTTTCACAGAATCTATTACACCAAGTCCAAACTATCCAAAATGTATCCTGACATCCAAGATAGCTGTGAGCGCTGTAAATCAGCACCAACAAATATGGCTCACATGTTTTGGACCTGTCCTAAATTAAGAGAATGTTGGTCATCTATTTGCAAAACTTTGAACGATGCATTTAATACCAAAGTGAAACCCTCTGCAGAAATGGCCATCTTTGGAGTATTTATTGATGAGAGCTTGCTGACCACTGATAAGAAGAATGCTTTCGCTTTTGCCTCCTTGCTAGCCCGTAGAAGAATAGTCTTACAGTGGAAATCTCCTGATCCTCCTATAGTGTCTGTCTGGCTCAGCGACCTAATGTTTTTCCTGAAATTAGAGAAAATTAAGTACTTCACCAGAGGATCAATACGAAAATTTCACAAAATATGGGACCCATTGATTTAGTATTTTGACAGGCTCAACACCCTCCCGTAGGACAGTTGGGCCCTGATGTGTTTTGTTTTGACCAAACATAACTAAAGGCATGTAATAGAGTGCGGAATGCCCCCCCTCCTCCTCCTCCATTGTTTTTATTTATTTATTTATTATTTATTTTTTATTATTTATATATATCTTTTATTATTATTATCATTTTTTAAAAATTTCTCTATTAATGTTATTATTCTGATTTATGTTCATTATGACTATGTATTTTTTATTATTATTTATTTTATTCTTTTTACGGCAGTATGTGGGTATTGTGGGTGTAGTGGCCAAACTTCGTTTTCAGGGTTCATTAATTAGACCACTTCGTGTGGGCAGCCTAAGGTTTTCTGACTCGTTCCATATCCCATGCTTCACCGTTATTCATTTTACTTTCAGTGTACTCACGGACCAGTTGAGTTTCTTTTTGTTTTCTTTAATTCTTGACGTCTTGGTAACACAAAAGTATCTTGGTACAAACACAAAACGGGTAAAATAAATAGTAATATCACTTGGTATTATCCTTCATAAGGCACGGACATGGCCAGGGAAACGGACACGGTCAAAAAGCGATGTGCCTTCGTTGCTGCACGCACGTCAACTGAGCAGCACGTCTCTCATACAAAATTACACGTATCCCTTAGAATCCTGTTAACCTATCAAATTTCAGCATTAATAACACAGTTCGAAATCAGCATATTTAACTTAACTAGTCTACAACATTGTTAATATTATTCTGACCTATTTACATTCAAAAATATTAATCACAACAACTTAACAATCATTTGGCTCTCACAGTGGGTGGGCGGGATTTGTTTAACAAATAATGTAAAAAACAATTCAAGACATAGTATTTAAATACATCCTGTATTGTACTACCTTTCTTGAATAAAAAAAATATTGTTAAAAATATATATATATATACTCTGACTGTGTTGGGATGCCAACATATCAATACCTCCATAAATAAACAAGCAATGACTGTGTGAAATAATACCAACATTTAATATCAGTGTCCTGTAGGAGGGGCCGATCATCCTGTCCTATCGGATTTAACGTGGAATATTACCAAGACAGAAATCCAATATTTAGAGCTATGAGTGTCAGAAATACTTGCAAGACATATTGATTTTCTGTCTGTTTCACACATAACAGGAACGCTGGATCTTTTTAATGGAGAAATATTGATTTTGTTTCAATCATTCCATCCAGTAACGTAAAGCCGTCAGTGTGCATGGCTCTGGGTTGTTGGGGGAAAGTAATGGATCTGATTGTTGAATAAAAACATTCAGGTTGAGAAGCAGCACAGCGAAAGTGATGTTGTTGTGTCTCTGGAGGTAACAAGGTGAGGGTGTAATCCGCCCCGGCTCAACTTATTATGTTCTGCAAACAGAGGGAGCAGGAGCAGAGAGGAAATATGAAGGCCTCTGGCAAACAACGCCTCCGTGATCAAAGGAAGATGTGTGTGTGGAAGAAGGCAGGTAGAGGCACTAGAATGCAAGCTAACAATATTTATTGTGTTTGTACAATGAGAAAATATCAATAAAACCATCAAAAAATACCACAAAGGTTTCAGTCATGCCTGAGGAGGAAAAGCTGGCCAATGAATAAAGAAAAAGGCGAGATAATCTGTAGAAATCATCTCCAACCTGATCACAAACCCCGACAGAAATGAACCAAGACAGAGACACCAAGGGAACCCAGTGGTCTTCCACTTAACCCTGATTGGGGTCCAGATACAGACCCCAAAAAAAACTGACAAGAAACTGAAAAAGCACGTCACTGGCACATTTCCGAAAAAGTCTAAATATTTTCAGCTTGGAGCACTCCAAGCTCACACGGCATGCGCTCTATTCTCATTGGATAAATAAAAAACACGTGAGGCGCTTTGTAGACACTGGCCCTGATGGCGGAAGCAGCGGTGAAGCACAATGTGAGATCAGAGTAACCGAGGACCACTGATCATGTGATCTTCGGTTTTGGGTGTATCTGTGTAACTGTATTTGATAGAAATATGCAATGATTCATATTTTATTTCTTATTTTTCAACCTGCTTAAAATTGCAAATACAGAAAAAAGTTAGAGGTGCCTTTGTTATGTCTCTCGTCATGAGACATAGCAGCTATGGACACATCTTTCAGAGAGAAACATGTTTATACGTCAGCTGTCCCTCAATGATGATGATGATGATGATGATGATGGTACTGTGCTTTCAAATCTGCTGTTCAAACCGCAGTTTTCTATGATGGCAACATCCATCCTGCCTACATGTGGTTCATTAAATGGCTGTCATATACAGTAGGAGTATAAATTGCCATGACTAACAAACACAAAAACAGACAGAAACACACACATTGCAGACATTTTAACTAAACAAGACACATTCCAAGAAATATTGCTCCCAGGCAATAAATGGAATGAATTGTGAAAGAAGGAGAGTAATAAAGTGTAAATGAAGAGGAGAAGGTCATTAAACCTAACTATAAAAATCCTCATTTTGGACAAATAGGCTGAAGGCTTCCTGTTGACTGAGGAAGGGCCTTAAAGCTTTTCTTTATAACCTCTAATGTAACATTAGCTAACTAAGTAACTAACTTACTTTCATCAAGAATTCCCTAATGGTAAATTTGATTTTCTTAAATGACTGGGTTAAAGTGAGCACTCCACACACCAATATGAGATCTATCCTCATCAGGCACAGCATTCAGACATGAGGTGGTGGTGGAGAGTAGGTCACTCAGCAGAATTTCTCAGGATCACACATTTTCATTCACAAGCACTGTAATTTGGATATACAGAGCTGCAAAAATACATTGCTTGACTAAATGATGCTTTAAGCTTTAATTGAATCACATCAATTGAAATGAAAGAAAATGAAAAAAAAGCAACAACATGAATGAAAAGACAAAATAAAACATATTGCAGACAAACAGCCTGTTAGCAACAGGTCCCTGCTCTCTCCTTACATGCTGCTGCATTACATGAAAACCCTTTGGGAGAACAAACACACACACACACACACACACAAACACACACACACACACACACACACACACACACACACACACACACACACACACACACACACACACACACACACACACACACACACACACACACACACACACACAGCAGTATTCAGTTCTCTGGCCGGGGAGAACAGCAAAGAGATGTTTAGTATTCCGAGAGGAGGACGGAAACCAGAGCAGAGAGCGAGCTGGCTGCAGGAACAAAGCAGCCCCTCCTCCTCTCTCTCACTGGGAGTTGTTAGGTGTGTGTGTGTGTGTGTGTGTGTGTGTGTGTGTGTGTGTGTGTGTGTGTGTGTGTGTGTGTGTGTGTGTTTGTGTGTGTGTTTGTGTGTGTGTTAGACTGCACCATTTATACCCACAAAAAATAATTGACCTACTCAATCCGAAGTCATGGGGTCGTGGGGGATGAGCAGCCCTGAAACAGAGAATGATTTGATCAGGAGACTGAACTCAGTGGGTTACAGCGTGTTGTTGTTCAGGTTTTGGTTTAAGTTATAAAACCACTTTACAGTCATAAACGTTAACACATCAGAGTGCAGAATGAATTAGGTATAGCTATAATAGACACACACACACACACACACACACACACACACACACACACACACACACACACACACACACACACACACACACACACACACACACACACACACACACACACACACATCAATGTTTCCATTAACCAGTATTTACCTGACTTTGACCGGCAAAATCTGCCCAACAAATTGAAATCTTGCTGGTTGTAATGTCCTGTTAATAATTCTCTCTTAGCACAATTTATTATATATATATATATTTCCATTTTGCACATTGATTTGATCAATTTCGAATAGCCTATAAAACATAAATCTATGACCTTGATAATGTCATTATTGAGCCTTCCTACCACATTTTTTTACACCACCAATGCTGATGTGCATCTCCTCAGAGGCTGGGCAGCACCCTCACAATGACACAGCAGTTCCTCCAGCCTCAATGTCCTGAGACACTCAACCGGAACAAAACCGCCTCAGATCATTAAAGAAATTGATTGGTTGAAAGAGATTTATTTGGCTAGGATAAAAAGCCTTTAAGGTAATCAAAAGTCAACATTTCTACTGAGAACATATAGAACTCAGAGAATGCTTATCTGTCTCCAGTGTGTCTCTGTGTTAGTGCCATACTCCAGCCCACGAGTAAAACAGTGATAATTCAGCGGTGTCATTTCAAATTCTTCATCACTTCCGTTCTATTCCGGCAGGCAGAGATTATATTCTCACTTCTCTTGGTAAATACAATTATTTAAAGAGAATCTGCCTGGATGAACTCCATCTAACCACAGAGACCATCCAGCCTCAGGAAGCGTGGGAATATTTAAACGTCTTGCCGTGAAGGGGGAGTGATGTGATGCTTGCCAAGGCTTCAGTAGCTTATTCACCAGCCTGTCTGTCTGTCTGTCTGTCTGTGTGTCTGTCTGTCTTTCTGACTAACCGCCTGTCTGTCTGTCTTTTAGCCTTTCCTCTCTCTGAGACGTGCCTGAGATAGTGATGAGGGCTCCTGTCAACACGGCAGTGTAAAATGGATTATTGATCTGTGTGCAGTAAGAGAAAAGAAAGTGTGTGTGAGAGAGAGGCACATTAAAGAGAAGGATGATGACATATGAGGAGGAGGGAAAAAGTCAGAAAGTGTAAGATACACCAGCAGCTGAAGCAAACAGCTGACAGATGAAAACTCCATGAAGAAAATAAGAAGATAAATATGTTTGTATTTTCCAACCTCTTAGAGCTGTATACAGGTCCATACTTTACTGTTTGATATCCTTTATTCTGTGTTGAGGACTTGTTCTTTTTGCAGTTGTTTGGGCATTGTTTTCCCTTTTTATACTTGTACTAAATTAAAGTTTAAAGTGATGATTGTTACAAACATTGTATATAAATTAGAAATGACCAAATCAAGTTTTTTTGTTGGCCCAATCCAAGTGAAATAAGTTATTTTCAGAATATGATTCCGATCTAGTGCTTACAATTACTAAAATGTGATGAAATACAGTATCTGACACAGTGTAGCCACCTTAATCTTATAAACCTTATTTAAAACATTTTTTTTCACAACCTACCTTAGACTGTTTCTAAACGATAAAAGCTTATGGACCTAAATGATTGATTTGAATGAGGGAGCAACATGGAGAACAAGGTGATCAGCAAGAGAGCAGAGGTCTCCGTCAGAAACAGGCTAACAGTACGGTGGGGTTACAGGATGGGGGTTCTTCCCTCCCCAAAGATCATGAGCTGCAGAGAGCTCTTTAACCAGACATCAGAACATTTAATTTTGCGCTGTCATCAAGTTTATGAAACCGCTGGTCAGCAGAAGTACCAAAAAAATGCGCATTGAAGAGATTCAGTGTAAGAGTCATTGAGGGCGTTCTCTACGTCACACTGGCTCCATCATTCATTGGTTGGGGGTAGGGAATCAAAGCAAAAAAGCAATCAACACATTAACACAATCCTCCGTCAATCATGAGGCTGCATGTGACATGCTGGCTCTGTCAGGATCCCCGTGTTTGGCCAGCCTGTTCAGTCCACAGCTGACTAACACCCCAGGAACAAGGACGCATGCTGCAATATTATTGAAAATAAGTTACCTTGTATTTTCTTTTGAAAAAATGTATCGTTTTGTAACTCGGCCAAGCAAAAGTGAGATGCCCTCCACTTCAGACACTGCCGGTGAAAATGCAAGGGGGGAGGCATCACCAGTGCTGTAATCTGCTGTACTGTTCTGTCAAACAAATCTATGAAGCCATACCAAGCGTCACCTGGAGACGACCCACAGCACTTAAAAGTCAAACCAGTGGAATACTTCCAACCTCCATCCTCCATAGATAAATTGTGTGCTCCTCATCAGGGTCAGACATCTCACTAATGTGGGAGTATGAGTTCCCTGGCTCTAGGACTCACTGTCCCTTGTACATGTTTGTTTAAAATAAAAACATGAATCTGTGAATTATTTTAATAGCTCTGTGCTGTGTTGTGTTATAAATGGCAGTGGAACGGGGGTTCCCTTCTGGAGCCCTAATAAGCAACGTGGGCAACACCTCCAGTTCCCCGTCCCGCGGGCCCACCACTTAGGGGAAACAGCGATGGGGTCAGGTGCGCTGCCAGAAGGGTGGCAGTGAAAGCAGGGTGTCTCGACGGAGCAGACCGGGGCGGCAGAAGCTGACTTTGGGGACATGGAACGTCACCTCTCTGGAGGGGAAGGAGCTGGAGCTTGTGCGGGAGGTGGAGCATTACCAGTTGGATCTGGTGGGGCTCACCTCTATGCACAGCGTCGGCTCTGGAACCTTACTTCTGGATAGGGGTTGGACTCTATTCTTCTTCGGAGTTGCCCAAGGTGTGAGGCGCCGAACGGGTGTGGGGATACTCACAAGCCCCGGTTGAGTGCCGCTTTGTTGGAGTTTACCCCAGTGGACGAGAGGGTCGCCTCCCTATGCCTGCGGGTTATGGGGGGGGAAACTCGGACTGTTGTGTGTGCTTCAGAGTATTCTGCCTTGTTGGAGACCCTGAAAGAAGTCCTGTATGGGGCTCCCGAAGGGGACTCCTAAATCTTGCTGAGAGACTTCAACGCACACGTTGGCAATGATGGAGACACTTGGAGGGGCGTGATTGGGAGGAACGGCCCCCCCGATCTGAACCTGATTGGTGGTTTGTTACTGGACTTCTGTGCTAGTCATGGATTGGCCATAACAAACACCATGTTTGAACATAGGATGCTCATAAGTGTACGTGGTACCAGAACACCCTAGGCAGAAGGTCCATGATCGATTTTGTTATCGTATCATCGGACCTGAGGCCGCATGTTTTGGACACTCAAGTGAAGAGCGGGGCGGAGTTCTCAATTAATCACCATCTGGTGGTGAGTTGGGTCGAGTGGCAGGGGAAGCCTATAGACAGACAAATTGGAAATCTAATTCGAATTTTGGGAATCGCAATCAAATCTATTCGGGAATAAGTGACAATACCCAGCCCTATACATTGCTGGTCCCATTATGCATACAGTAGTGTGTTGTGCCATTTGGGAACGATGAAGTGAGACACTTTGTTGAAGTCGTCAAACGGTATCTTTCTCCAGCCAAACACTCAGTTCAGGGTCTATCTCCTATGGACAAGCATTCTCAATCCTACATTAGCACGCTGAAGTGAACATTTGGAGCTCCTGTAAACAATATCCGGTTGTGGCTCAGTCAGTAGGGGCTTGAAGTGGGAATCGTAGGGTCGCCGGTTCAAATCCCCGAACAGACTTGATATGTGGAATGTGGACTGCTACTTTAGGAGGTCCCAGTTCACCTCCTAGGCCCTGCCGTGGTGCCCTTGAGCAAGCCACCGGACACCCCCCACCTCCCATTGCTCCCCGGGTGTTGACAATAGATGCCCACTGCTCCTAGAAATAGGATGGGTTAAACGCAGAGGTCAAATTTCACTGTGTGAATGTGTGTGACAAATAAAGAAGGTTTCATCCTTTGATTCTTCGATGAAGCGCTGCATGTTCCAAACGCTGAACATACAGCACCGACGTGAGCCCTGAGATAGGCTGACCTATTGGCTGAACATATCTTTGTGCATTAGTTTTGATTCTAGGTAACGAGTACACTGAAGATAACTGCTTTGTCCATCATTAATAAAGAGGTACAGCAAAAATAAAAGGTTCAACCCAGATCTGTAATGAGAGGCTCACACTCATTTAAGCACATCACTGCTTGTCTATCAGGAAACTATTACAACGAAGAGCTTTGGGTCAGACTCAGAGAAACAGTAATGAGGAGAATGGAGTAATGGACACCTTGACCGAGACACGACGAGATGGAATAGTTCAGTCTGTTAAAGGGACATTGTATTTTTTCTCCTGGAGATCTCAACAGCATTTATTCTTCAGTTGCGGAAAAAAAGGGTCAAAAAATACAGAAATCTTTCTGATGCGATACGAGCTCCAAGAAAATGGGAGAATACCTACATCAAAAATGACAAGCAATCCTTTTAACAGCATGTGTCCATCGGTGGGGGGGGGGAGAGTAGCCTGCAGGCCACAGCGGGTGCCACACATGAAATACGGATATATAATTGAAGGATAGAGAAGTCTGAGCTTTGAAAGGGTGAGAAAACGAAGGCAATTCACAAATGTGACTCTAATGGTGCGTTTACATCGGGCGCGATGCAATTTTTTTGCGAATGAATATTAGAATCATTAATATAATAAAATGGGTTCATTTTGTTAAGTTGGTATCTACCATAGTATTTACATGGATATAAGCCCCGCCTCCTCGCCAGCACATCTTGTTTGAGTCACGCCAGTAAACACAACTGACAGCCACGGTGAAACTTGAGCGATGTACTATAATAAGTTGATTAGAAGAAGGCAATGTATCACAAAGATAGATATAAGAAAAAGTGAATCATAAAAAGAAATATGGTCTTGTAAATACAGAATCATAGCAGGATAACACAGAGCAATGGTTTTCATGTTACCAATGGGTAATAATAAGTCTTTACTATGGGCTCTAAAAACATTTCAATGTTTAACACTCAGGACGCGTATACGTTGTTCTCTTATACCTGACACTAATATGATGTTTATGAAAAAGCTGCAACACCCCACATCCCAAATCCTCACAGGCGATCGACAGAAGAATCAACAGTGAGTCAGCACACCCTGCCCTCCTCTGTTCAATTCATTAGCATCAAATAAACGGGACATTTCTATCAGCAGTGTTCCTCACCTTTAATATGTGAAGAATCAATAGCATCATTACTTTGTTGTTCCTAACATGAAAAACAAGCTTTGACAAATGGACCCAGGTCCTGCAAAGGAAATTTGATTTATGCAATAGTCTGTTTATTATACATTTTCTTGAATTTCAACTTTCAGTATGAAAAGTTACAAAATGATAGTGTCTGCTGTCAATTATAGTTTTCTCAAAGGAAGAAAGGCGTAATCGGGACAGACTTTGTTGTCAGGTGCTGGCAGAACAGCGTTGACCCAAATGCACAAACAAGACTGCCTAAATATCTATCAGAGAAAATACCTTTAATGGCAGGAAATCCAGTCAGAGCAAGGCAAAAACAACCTGCACTGAACTCTTCCATGAATAGAAAACAAGGATCTGACAAAACAACAACAGAAACCCAGAAACCTAATACATGCAGGACTAACACACAGCTCGGGAGGACGGGAAAACACAAGGGCACCAGGTGAGCAGAACCAGGTAATCAAACGGAAAAAAACACAGACAGAGGAAGTAACAACAGACATTAGGGGGTGAAGCATTTTCAAACAAACAGATGTGACAAGCCAAGAAAATTGCAATTGTTGTAACTTGCTACAGACTATTTCTACTTTTGTTGGATTACAGCTTGATGGCTGCCACACATCTTGAGGACCAGATGTAGACCAATGAGATCTGGTGCCGTCGGCAGAATACTTTTATCTTGGTACTCCCAGTCATCAATCTATTAGTGTGTTTGAGTCTTATCTCCTCAATAATCAGTGTGTGAAGAAGAAGCTGACATGTGTATTATCAGTACTGCAGCTGCCGCAGATCACTGTTTATAAGCCTTTATCAGAGCCAGACTCAAACCTCAAAGACCCTGGATATGTTTGAGTTATCTGGCTTAACTAACCCTAACAAACTTGATCTCGCTAAGCGATCCTATGACGCTGGTTTTCAACTCGGTAAGTCAACCCAGGTTTTTTCTGTCCGGCTACAGGCACGCTCACATGAAAGGAGCGGAGTTTGCAGCATTTGCACAATCACAAACCTGGACAAGCGCACTGTCAAAGGAGTTTCATACTACTTGAATGAAAAGTAAACTATAATATTAGACTCATATGAAATAAACCAAAGGTGAATTAATGAATAACTCCCACTGTGTGAAATCTTTAACTAACTGGTGTAGAGCCTGATATCACCGCCCCATCTCAGACCCCAGTGGATCTGCCTTTAATAACAATTGAGTGTTTTGTCAACTTGTGTTTCAAATGCATTTTTGTGGAAAAGAAAATATTTTTCATTTCCAAAAATAAAATTATTGCAGCGTTATCATAGTCAGATTGCTCTGAAGATGGCCAGTAAAATTAAGTTAATTTACATTTTCAAATTGACGGCCTTTTATTGCCAGCTGTCCATCCTGCATTTGGCATTAAACTGTGTTTCCTTTAGTATGGAATTTGGAACCGAGCTCTGATTGGTCAGTAGACAGTGTTTTTGACCTGATCCAGATCAGTGCTGTCATGAATAGAGCTAATTTAACAGGCAAGGTGAAGTGACAGAAGAAAACATTGTTAAAAGGGACATCTGATGGGTGGAAAAGCCCCTTTTGCTTTAAAGGTCAGTCCACAAGTCTGAAAATATTTTCCTGATTGTGCCTCCCTGGTGTGAAGGTGCACTATCTCAGAAAGATGAAAGGTCATTTCCCGCTCATACTGAGCAGCAGGCTCTGCTTTAGCACACCATTATGTCCTTCCTGCCAGTTGTGAGGTGGCAGTGTTCCAGCACCAGACCAGAGCAGTCAATTACCGGCTCGTACCGCAGATATAAGGAGCTCATCTCAAACATTTGAAGAGGAGGAGAGGGCTTCTGTCTTCTTAAAGTGCTAAAACGTCCATTTTAAAAACCAGCTGCACATCCATTATAATCCCAGGCCACCAGAGCATTTCAACTCCCACATCCACAACCACAGCTCTCAGGCAGACCCCCCACCCCCCCGCCCCAGCTGCACTGCTCAATGGTCGGGTTGGTGTGGAGACATACAGTAGTGGTTATGGCCCCAGAGAAATCTTCACAAGGTCCAGTGCTTGTGTCTCCCATTATTCTCTTCACTTGTTTATTCAGGCAGGGGATTTCATTTGGAAATTATATCTATGATTAATAAGCCATGTATTCCCTCTTTATTTTATTATAGTGTACAAGATTTAGTGTACAACAGAAATAGGCATGTTGCTTTAATCAGATGCATTGCATTCTGTGGTAATAGGCTGAAATGGCTCTAATAACTCCAAAAATATACGTAATATGCCATCATTAGCTGACAGCCAGTACACACTCTCAGGCAGGGGATTAATTGAGTTATAGTTGCTCTTGTTTTTTCTGCTAGCTGCTGTAGATAAACCCTGTCTGCTGTCATGGAGTCTCTGTGATGTCTGGTGTCCCAAAAACAATAAAGTAACTTTGCGCCTGGAAAGTGCAAGATGAGGAAAAAAAAAAGTGAGTCTGGAGACAGAACTATTCCTGCACAGGCCACAGAGGACTGTAGGTAGAAGAAAGGAGGCAGATTTACACTGACAGGTCTGACAAGCTTCTGAATTAAACCAGTTTAGGGTTAACTAATGTAGGACCCACCTAGGCTCTGAGTTGCTGTTTACAAATGAGCCGCAATCTTATTGGACCAAACCCCGTAAGCTACCTGAACCAAACCTACAGCAAGTGATCACCAGGCGATCCACAGCAGGCTATCTCTCGCTACTCAAGCCATGGTGGCTTTATGTGCCACTGAGCATCTTTAATAGGAATAAATGGGGCCCACCTCTAAACCCAGGGTCCATCGTTCTTTGCACATCCATTATCAGATGGAGATACAGCTTGACTGCAGCAACAGTGTGACTGCTGTCTTGAAACGCTACATTTTATTGGGTGGGGTGGAGAATTTACCAGATTTACTGCCACTATGACGTTATAATGTGGGCTGGCTTTACATTGAACTCCTGGCAACATCCCACACACATCCCAACCTATCGTCCTCCATATACAGTGGGAAATCAGAATCCCCTCCCCAGCTGTGTGTCTGTGTGTTCAGCAGGATGTCTGCAGGAGGGACTTAGAGTTGTTATATAATATATATATTTATATATATATATATATATATATATATATATATATATAATGTCACTGTTCTAGCAGTAAACACTGGAGAAACAACAAGCTATGTGCTGTATCAGAAACAATACACCACGTGTTTTGGAAGTAATATGGTCTGCGTTTACATTAACAAGCATGCTAACGCTGTAGCTACTGGAGAGTCTGTGTGTAATATAAAGGTCCTGTCCTTGTGGTAAACCGAGAGAGAAACATTTGAGTTCCATACTGTTTCAGAAATAATGCTGGATGTGGTTTGGAACATAATATGGCGTTCATTTAATCACGGCAGCGTTTAGCTGAGTTTCTCCTGGTAGAACACTCTCTTCAGAGGGGAGATCAGTACCGCAGTTACAGCACATTTTAACCCGACATGATGTGGTGTTTTGTTTTTAAGAATTCACAAACATCGCGAGACATTCCGACACCAGAGAAATAATTGTGCAGGTAGAATAGTAACTCAGTAAGCCTGTTTACTATTGGTTAAGAGGGCTGCAGAAACAGATTCACAATGCAGAGCTGCAGCTTCACAATGCAGAGCTGCAGCCTCACAATGCAGAGCTGCAGGAACAGATTCACAATGCAGAGCTGCAGCTTCACAATGCAGAGCTGCAGCTTCACAATGCAGAGCTGCAGGCTCACAATGCAGAGCTGCAGGCTCACAATGCAGAGCTGCAGGCTCACAATGCAGAGCTGCAGGCTCACAATGCAGAGCTGCAGGCTCGGAGAAAAGAAAAGAAAGAGACAGGAGTGAGGGCAGGCCGAAACAACAGAAGGTCACTTTCTCTGGGTCTGCTGCTTGAACCCCGAGAAGTTCAGAGATTTGTGGCAGAGTGTTGAAGATCTGCAGCCTCTGTCTTCTGTGGAATCGCCGGCTTTTAGAAAGCTTGTCAGCCAAATCCCCGTTAACACACCAATGATAATGTGAGCTAACGTTGAATAGAGACTCGTTCATATACAGCAGGTTACAGGGCCGTGCAGAGGCTCCACTAACATGTTGTTAATAACACACAGAGACGTCATGTTACCGGTATCACATATTATTCAGCACACTTAAATGGAGCATGAGTTTCATTTCAGCATACTGCCATAGATAGCTTTAATTAATGAGCTGCAATAAACTACATTTTAGCATTTAAAGTCATACTTTTGCAGTTATTTTGGTGAAAGTAACTAAAAGTAATGCAAAAGTAGTGTAACGCATCACAGTTCAGAGACAGTAATAATGTAATGTAACTTATTACTGTATTACATTTTGGAAGTAACTTGCCCATCACTGTTTGTGGCTTACAGAAGGGATGAGAAAAATCAATTTTAATGAGACACTGCAAACGTTCATATTATGTTTCTGGTTCGCCATCGGAGCTTTCAGTAAAACCTCAACCCCAAGAAGATTTGCAAACATTGTGTAAACGGAGAATACGTTATGATGTGAACCACTGCATATGTAACATTTGTTTCAGTTTTAGTTTTGGTTTTTAGCAAACACATTGTATACGATGCAACTGAAATCTAATAAGAGTAAGACATTGGTGTTCAGCTTACACCCTTTTACACATCATAACCACCACAGTGCAGTGAGTCGTAATGAGGAACTTAAAAAATGTTGTCTGATATTTGGAGTGTTTCTTATGTGCTTTACATTTATTGAAAAGATGCACAGCCATTCAAACAACATGTAATCAGCTCCGGAGCAAATACATTGATTGATCTCAGTCCACTGATGCAGCATGATGTATAAAGATTGGAAAATGTCAAACATATTTGGCGGGATGTTTCCAGGTAATGAAAAGCTGCTTTATCGACCCATAAAATGAGTTCCATACCTTCCAACATTATCCAAGACAAAGTGCTAAATGGAGCTCAAATGTTTTCTACTCACAGTGCAGAATCAGGGGAGGTGGGCTGCTACCATAACTAGATTCCCTTCTAGATTATTGAGGGTCCAGGAGTAGAGCTACACATATCTTTTATCTTTGCCACCCTGAGGGCCTTCTCCGGCTCCAGGAAAGAGCATGCACATTTCCTGAAGTATAATTCCTCCAGATGAATGAACCGTTTTCAACTTTAACTTCATTGTCCCTGAGGGGCAATTGTTCCTGCAGTCAGGTAATAAAAAAAACATAATCACACAGACCTTTGTATATGGAACGTGATAAAATACATATAACACGACCTCAGCTCTGTGTCAAAATGATCACGCTAACTGAAACACGGCATCAGCTCTTAATGTAATGAAAACATTATTCAAACCTTCGTTCCAAGGCACCTAGCACTGACAAGAAGAGGTATGAAAGGACGGTCAGCATCGTAACGTGGATAGAAACAGAAAGGAAATACAGCTCCATAAGGACAGGAGGATAAATAATGGTAGAGTCCTGTGTAAGACACAGTGATGGACAGATAGACAGAGGGAGAGACGGGAAGTGGTAAAAGGAACAAATGGCCGTAATAAATCAGCTCAGTAACTGAGACACAAACACAGGCACTCTCGGGAAATGGCGTGTGACATTAGAAAAAGGCCAAGAAGGACACAGAGGGAGAGAGGAACAAGAAACAGGTAATTTAAAGTGGTTCAAAGAGGACAGATACAACATGATGTGCAGTGTAGAGAAAAATATAATCTGAGGGAACACTGCAAACTCGCCCTTTTACAGAGACGACTAAAAACGATAAATTATATGACCATAATGCTAACTGTAGAAATCGTCAGTCAAGGTTTCTAGGTTTTATTGGTCATATGCACAGCATATACAACGTATATGTTGGCAATGAAAATCTTATATCCCATGCTCCTCCAACAACTCAACATACATGGTGTAAATAAGATAAATAAAATAGTGCAAAAAGAGAGAAGAATATTTACAATAACAACAATACAGATTTGAGGATGTGAAATATATACATATGTGGAATACATTGAGAGTATTTAAATACTTTACTCTGTTGAATGAGGAGGTATGGACAGATGCATAAATTACGTATAACAGATGTATATGGCAGATATGTATAACATATAGATATGTGTATTATAAACAGTCATGTCTACTCCTTAGAAGTCAATACCACATAAGAAATTAGCCTAAACCAATTTTTCATCCCATTTCTCAATTACTACTGTCAAAATATCTGTCTTTAATCCTTCACTGAAAAACTGAAACTTTGACTTTAATTACATTTTTTATATCAACATGTCAACAGATTTCACATGACTGTATAAGGTTAGCTGAAAGCAATAATATTGAGTTGAACCTGAAATAATATGTTTTACTTAAACTCAATATGATTGCTTTCAACTAACTAAATATAGTTATGTGTAATATGTTGACATATTTAATTAAATTATAGTCAATGTTTCAGTTTGTTCAGTGTACTTCTCTGTGTGTGTCCATCATTCAGATCGAGTGTTCAAATGTGTGTGTGTGTGTGTGTGTGTGTGTGTGTGTGTGTGTGTGTGTGTGTGTGTGTGTGTGTGTGTGTGTGTGTGTGTGTGTGTGTGTGTGTGTGTGTGTGTGTGTGTGTGTGTGTGTGTGTCAGGTAGGTTAGTGTAGTCCAGCTGGTCCCTCAGCGTGTGAAATGTTCGTCAGGATGTTGAACCTCCATGCAGCGCTCACCCTTACAAAGAGGGCACAGCATACACACACACACACACACACACACACACACACATTCATGCAGCAAAACACACCCACACATATATTAAAAAAAACACATAAAACACACACTTGTGAAAAGTCCTTTCTCAGCAGATTTATCATCCATTCAACACATCATCTAATCAGCATTTTAACCTCAAGCCTATTACACCGAGTGCTTCTGTATATAATTAAAAGCTGTTGGTGAATATTTTTAGACTGTCTCAAGAAGCACGAAAGCACGGACCAACGGACGTAAATCTACAGTATATATTTTAAACCATCGCCTTGTAAACACTCATGGGCACCTCTGAGAGCTAAAATCATTTATAAAGATAGTAAAACTTCTTATTGGTCAATAAATAATGAATATATTATGGATTAGTCTGGAAACAAAGGAAGCCATGCATGAATAATACATGTGTTGACTCTGCTTTTGTGATTGTTTATTTTTCCATTCTGTGCGTGAGCATTTTATGCCTGAAGACTATAGTCTCCATTGGAGCCTTCTGAGGTCCCACTAGATCTTGTGTGTGTGTGTGTGTGTGTGTGTGTGTGTGTGTGTGTGTGTGTGTGTGTGTGTGTGTATGTGTGTGTGTGTGTGTGTGTGTGTGTGTGTGTGTGTGTGTGTGTGTGTGTGTGTGTGTGTGTGTGTGTGTGTGTGTGTGTGTGTGTGTGTGTGTGTGTGACGGCATGGCATACAGTATGTAAATGATAAATGGGACCTGGAGGTTATAATTCTTGTATCCATCTGGTGCTGCTGCAGTTATGTTCATAAATCGCTGTCCAAGTGCCCATGAGCAAGAAAAGCCATATAATTGGAAGTAGCTATGGACATAGGATAAATGTAGCTTGGGTAGCAGAAAAATATTAAATTGGTTGAAGGGAATTGGAAAATAGAAAAGCATGCCTGAGTGCCTGCATCTCTACAGAGGCTGGAGCGTGTGAACAAATATGAGATTGTTTGTAAGGTGCTGCAGTGTGGGCAGGCGCAGTATGTAAAGAGAGTTTTAATATCAGGAAGATGTATGTTGATTTTGTCAAATTTTACAATGAAAATATATGCGGAGAAGAGCATTCAAATGTCTTCGCTGGTGAAGAAGATGCACGTGTGTGAGAATGCAACACTGAGAAAAAAAGAAACTACGGAAAACGTATTAAGACCTTTGCCTATATAAAACAATCAAAACACAACAGCAGAGGTATGAGGCATTCATGAGTTTACATACTAACTATTATAGACTCCCTTTCTCTCTAATGTTGACAGCCCATAGCCATGTGTTGCACAAAAATGGAGCAAGCATGTGAGCAAGTTTAGGCAGTCGACTCAAACTACAATGATACATGTGCTCACACCATCATTTAACCCAACACATCCTCCGTAGTCTGGCGCTGTATGTTAACTGCAACATTATATCTCCCTCTGCCTTGCTAATGCTGCTGCTGCTGATTTTCTGTCCAACCACCACCCCAACATCAACTGTAGGCTCCGGGGTTCATTTATTTAACCATGAATCCTTAGTATTCTATGTAAACAATAAATGCTGAGGGTCAAACTGAATGCTGCTGTTAATAAACATCTCAAACGTGAGTTGTTTGATTGAAATAGCTTCTTTGAGATCTATTCATTTTGACCAATAAGCATCCAGAGGTGGGAAGTAGTGAAGTGCACATACTTTGTTACTGTACTAAGGTGGATTTTATTTTTCTGGTATCAATACTTTACGTGAACATTTATTTTTCTGACAAATTATTACTTTAACTCCTTACATTATTAACACACATACCTGTACTTTTATACCTCTTACATGTTTTAACCATGATTATTTTGAGTCTTTGAGTGCCTATTTCAACCTAATATCATACAGAAAACACGATCAGTGTATTACCATTTGAAATAGAAGTTCTTTAATGTTCTATTAATTTAAAGTGAGGTCCAGTTACCAGCTATAAAACAGTTAGTATTAATGGCTACCATTTAATTAAGTACAACTCAGCCCATACTTCTTTACTTTACTTGAGTAAAGAAGTAAAGTCAGTACTTCAACTTTTAGTATTTTATATGTATAAACAGGTATTTTCTACTTTAGAGAAAGATATGTGTACTTTTGGCATCTCTGTATCTCAAACCATTACAAGAAATACATTTGAAACCTGTGTTTGACATGATCCAATTGTGCCTGTTATTTTAGACCTATTGCATGCAATAGGTGTGTAAACGAAAGGATTGTGCATTTGTGTTGCCGGTGGGTTTAATGCATGGCCATCCCTGCACTGATCAGAGCTGATCCTGAGGGCCGGGCTCAGGCAGCCTGAACATCAAATGTTAAATAATGTATGACTAAATGCTGGACTGGAACAGGCTTGATAAAAGGCCACTTAAACTCAAACTTGATTACATTTACTCTGGGCATGATAATGAAATATATCTGACTTTCTGCTGAGGTAATTGAATTGTATTGTCAGAATCTTAATCAGTTGATTGCTGATGAGGACCTCCAATATGGCCGCCAGAGGCTGAGTAATACCCTTTTATGAATCGTCGCCACAATAAAATCTGCTCTAAATGCAACTCCTCACTCACACACTGCTGCACCCTGATGTGGCACCAGGCTGAGCTGCAGCGGTGCTAGCAGAGACTGCATCTATTTTAACTCTGTAATTGGTGTGAAGACAGCAGCCTTTTCAGCCCGAGCGGCATTGGAGACACACATCTGCAAATCGCCACAGCAACAGCACTTGGGAGGATGTGGCATGATGCAACAGATGTTTTCCAAAGTTAGACAGCACGGGAGCTATATGGAGATCTAGTCAGTGATGCAAGAAGAAGGTGCTGGAAGCAGGCCGTAAGGAGAGACAGTAATTCATGATTTCCTCTCAGGAACAGGAACCTGCTGATCGGAGAGCCCTGACTCTACCGGGTACAGAGAGGGAGGTGGCGTAAAGTGACCAAGTACTTATATACTTAAGTACAATTTTGGAAGACTAAAACTTAAAATTAATATTTACATGTTCTGCTACTTTGTACTTCTACTCCACTACATGTATTTAATCCCTTTAGTTACTTTACAGATCTGGATTAATGATGTGAAATATAATCAGCCCTTAAATCAGACTTTAGTTCACCTGGAGTAAATTCAGCAGCTCTCTAGAGAGAGACAATGGAGGAGGATGTGGGTTGACTCGACAACATTTATACACATTGTTAATCTCAGACTGCCGCAGGCTCCACCTACGCAGCTCCACTCTACCTGCAGATCATTCCAAGCTTTTGATTCAATTCACATGAAGTTCAGCTCAGTGCCTCATGCAGAGTCAGACGGAGTCAGGGGGAAAGTCACTGAGGAGAGAGAGCTAACTTCACCTTAAATTACTTTCATGTTTTCTACACTTCATAGAGCTCAGTATGCTTTACTGCTCCACATGGGCACACAAATTAGGCTGTTGAACTTGTGGTTGAAACTTTAATTTTGGCAAAAGACCTACGCACTTTAGCCCACACCGGCTTCATCAAAGAAATGAAGAGTGATGACTCAATACGGGGGGAGGAGCTGCAGACTCCTGCAGAGCGAGCTGACAGTGCACAGCCAAAAGCACCAGCAAACAGATGTGATGCAACCTTCCCTAAGAAATGTTTTAATGAGTTAATACAATTCTACAGAAGACTAGCTTATTGCTCACTGGTTTGCACTGTGTGGGCTTCAATACTCACCTTTTATTAGAAACAGTCCTTCAGGCTAATCCATTGTTCCAGTTCCATCCTGAATTATGTCGTCTTTGAATTAAGCACAAATATTTAATTCCCTAGATTTAAAGTGTGCTGTTGATCTACACCTCTGTAGCTGTTTATAGTACGTTATTGTATGAGCAGCAGAGAAATAAATGATCTATAGAGGCTATACTGGTCAATGTCCGTGTGGAATTGGTAGGATACAACTTCTACTGGCTAGCTATACAACACATTGTACGGATAAGGGGCGGGACATATCTAAGTGGTTGACCAATCACAACAGAGCCCATCAGCTAACCAATCAGAGCAGACTGGGCTCTGGTTTCAGACAGAGGGTGAAAAGAGGTGCTGAAGCACAGGCAGTATGAGAAAAAATAAAGAGCTTTTAATAGAAAATAATAGGGACAAATGCAATTCCAAAGATTTGCGTCCAGAAACAAAAGTCCCTGGCCAGACAAACTGCTCTGATGTACGAGACTTGTACAAGCCCAGACTGGCAGAACAATTAACAACAGTCACTTATTAGTCTGTGAACTCACAGGTGTTAGCTCTTTACTCCCACTTTCTGATGCCACACTGGATGTTTGTGTGAAGAAGAGTGTGTGTGGGCATATTTCTGTATGTGTGAGTATCCTTCACTACATACGCTCTCTGGGGTGTGTGTTCCTGTTGTAACTCTAACAGGTTACAAGCTGGGCATCCTGCACCCTCTGTTACCAAGCAGCTAATGAGACGCTCCCAGCAACCCCTGCAGGAGATCACAGCCTGAGACCGAGTTCACACCCACCCATCCACCCACACACACACACACACACACACACACACACACACACACACACACACACACACACACACACACACACACACACACACATTCCTGCAGTCCTTCATAAACACAACCTAAGTACATAGTCCTACACAGGATCTTCTTTTTGAAGTTCTTTCCAAATAAATTGTGTCTTCTAACAAAACGCCACCTCAGATGACCTCTTTCATCCCCCGTTTTGCCCTTCGACCATAACACTGAGATCATCCCAGAGCGTTTACCAGTCTGTGCCACATCAACAACATAGGTTTCAAAGTTAGGAGCACTGCAAAAACGCTTTGCTTTTCTTGTGGCTTAAGTGTTTAGACTAAGGCATTGATGGTAGATACTGTCAAAATACAGAACAGGTGCATTTACGTTACCATGGTTGCAATTCACTAATAACATCATCTTTAAATGTTATTACTGGCAGTGCTAGTTGGCATCTCCAAAATGGACCACAAAGACAATTTAAAAGAGACAGAAAGCCAAACTGGACCAAAGATGAGAGTAAAGTTCAACTCGCGGTGACATCAATCATGTGTTTGCTTTGAATATTATAAATACAGCCGCGGAAAAAATGAAGAGACCACTCCAATTTTTTCTTAAATCTTTATCTCTACATGTATGGCAGCCATTCTATTGTCTGTTGAATTCCAACACAGAGAAAAACTGCCAGTAGTTTATAGAATAAAAAAAAAAGAAATCATTTATCTCAAAAGATGTACCTATAAAAAATAAAACAAGAGAAACTGATAATGCTGAAGTGGTCTCTTAATTTTTTCCGGGGCTGTATATATATATATATACATATATATATAAGAGGCATCTCAAGGTCCTGGAGTGGCCTAGCCAGTCCCCAGACCTGAACCCAATAGAAAATCTTTGGATGGAGCTGAAAGTCCGTATTGCCCAGCGACAGCCCAGAAATCTGAAGGATCTGGAGAAGATCTGCATGGAAGAGTGGGCCAAAATCCCTGCTGCAGTGTGTGCAAACCTGGTCAAGAACTACAGCAAACGTCTGATCTCTGTAATTGCAAATAAAGGTTTCTGTACCAAATATTAAGTTCTGTTTTTCTGATGTATCAAATACTTATGTCATGCAATAAAATGCAAATTAATTATTTAAAAATCATACAATATAGCGACAACATGTACATATCTCTTTTTCCTTTCATCCCTTTCTTCTCTTCACCTTTCTTCTTCCCTTCATCCCTTTGCCCTCCGGTCCCTCTCTCCTCTCCTCCCTTCCCCTCTGTCCAAAGTGAAGGTCGCACAAATGGCCCCCTGCTGATAAAGCAGAGCTGTGTGAGTCTTGGCTGCATTCAGCGTCAGAATAATTGGAGTGATAAAATAACCCTTACCGCAGAGTGAATGGAGAGACGGATGCATGGCCACTGCGGAATAGAGTAATAGTTCAATCCCAGAAACTGTCCGGTAGTAGTGAGGTCTTATTCCTGAAACTGCAAGTAGTCCAGTCGCAGTCTTATCTCCCTTTAGCACACTTCTGGCTTAAGTTAGGCTAAGTCTCCTGCTCCCTGCTACCTCTACATCACATCTGCTGACAGCGGAGACAGCAGCTGTTAAATCTTGTAATTGATCTCATTTTCTTTCTATCATCCCCTCACTAAGAAAAACGGCTCCATCTCTATGGCGTTTAGCCCAATCCAAGTTTAGTTGTGAATCCTCCCTCCCTGCTGCTCGCTCCGAAGGAAAAGAGTTGACAATACAGGTTTTTCTGCTGGAGCCCAAAGAACCAGGGCCAAATGTGCACTTATAACTAATGAGCAATTTCACAGAGTGCAAAGATGAATGTGAAGACAGACTGACATGCAGGCTGGGAGAAGAAAGTGGATAGAAAATACACCATTCAAATTCTGAAGAACGTCTTGAATCAAAGATAGAATTAACAGTTAAACGATAAGAAGCTACTGTCTTTTTCAGAATTATATAGTATACCATTTTAACAAACACAACTCTTTCTTATTTCAAGATAAATTACGAACAAATAGAAGACTAAATATGGCCTTTGTGAAGGACAGTTTGCACTTTCAGGCTTTTGCTGACAAAATAAGAAAATAATATTTTGTATCACTAGAAACGCATGCAATGTTCCCAGTGTTCGAGATTTTTATTTTATATTCTACTTAAGATTCCATCATATTAATAAATCTTGATGGCCACAGTGTGACTGGGTTGGGGCTATGTGCTGGCAGAAAGGACATCATCAGAATGAAAAAGTGGGGCTGATTAAAAAAAGCTGAACTTTTATCCATTAGCCCCAGCCACATTCAACTGACAACATTTTAAAGAAAGCAAAGGATCCATCATTTTAAGAAGAGAAAAGTGTTGACTATGCTGTCTCAGAGTCTCAGTGCATTTGTGGCTTACCTTATTCAACCAATTCAATGTGAAAAGAAAAATATGACAAATATATTGCATGCAGGCTGAAGAGGAAGTGGTGGTAAATAAATCGTTTAGAAAAAAGTCAATGCAGGTCTGAGTTATTGATTATAATTTAGTGGTGAAATTACTGCTTTTTCTTTTGCTAGTGCAGACAGTGTTGGAACCATTATTCAGACTGTTTAATTGGAGAAAAAGAAGGAATTAATTAATGTAAAAGATACATTAAAAAATAAATTAAATAAATACATTTAAAAAATGACATAGCATTAAATGAATTTAAATGATTTAATGTAGTAATAAAATGTGTTATTAAAATTGTATTGATACATTATTTTTTCATTATTTTAATGTTGTTCTGTAGCTGATTATGGTGGAGCCCTTTTTTAAATATGCTACTGTCAGGTGGCTTATTCCATTATAGTAAATCATATGATATGATTTTCTTTTGTAAAATACTCCCTATAATCCAAAACTGTCAGAAAAATGTTGTATACTAAAAATTACAATATTGGCCTACACATTTTTTGGGAAAAAGTATAAAATGAAGTACTAAAGTGAGAGCGAGAGTGATTAGAAATGTGTACTCGTGGACAGTATTTGACTCATTTGTTACATTCCACCAAAGAGTGCAAGGTACTTAAATAAAACCAAGGTGAGTTTGTGCTCACAACTCCATAAGGTAGCTCCTGAAGCATGCGCAGTGGAAGGATGGAGGGAGAGACGTATAAGACTGCACCACCGACTGCACAATGAAAATGTCCAAACTGAGATGTACTCCTCACAGGGTTCAAAGACTGTCTCCTGGTCCTATCCATCTGTAAGTACACATATCCTTCTGTCACTTCAATCCAACCAAATAATTTCATGGTAGCTCGTCTCCTGTTTAATTACATCACACACGCACCTGCGGGTTGCCACCACTGAGAGCTAGCCTAAAATAGTGATGCTAACATACTAATTGTGATTATAATCATCATTTCTAAAAGTATGCTTGATACTTGAATATGCTTTAAGAAAAAAAACTCACAGCTCTCCAGAGTTTTTTTTTTTTTTCTTACAAAGAGTGTTGGCAGCTCATCCTTAAAACGGAAGCATCAGATTGCTTATAATACTTGGAAATATGAAAGGGTATATCTTACACTTTTTATATAGATAAGATATAGGGCTGTTTTTTACCAACTAAGATTTGTTAAAAAAGGTTTTCTACTTTAATTGACAGAATTTATTTAAAGTGTGGGCTTATTACTCTTGAATACTACTGTGTAATTTATATATTTAAGAAGTACACCATAAAACGAGCACAAGGTTCAGTTGTGGGCCATATTCCATTCGACTTTTAGAATCTGCTGAGGGCCGATTTAAAATTCACACCGGACCGCAGTTGGCTCCCTGGCCGTACTTTGGACACCCCTGCCTTAGACACATTGAAAGAAGTACTGAAACAGAATTGTCTGCAGGCGACATGAAGAGCCAGTTGCTCCACAACTAACTTGTTATTAGCCGAGCAAGTATTACATTTCGTAACCAAATTGCATTCCGTGTTTACTAATCAAACTATTTTAACTAGTATAATGTTCATTTTTCAAATAGTCGATACAGGCCTATACATTGGTTTTATAATTCCAACATTTGAATTCAGCACAGTAGGCTACTGCAGAACAGTATGAGCCAGGGCGAATCAGGCTAATGGTGGGATTAATACCAATGGATTTAACAACACTAAGCTCCAATTTCTTTCATCACTTTCTGGGCCTTCAGAGCACATTTTAGGGGCTCCCATGTGAACACAGCGAAGCCTTTAGTTCTGTTAGGAAAAAAAGTCTAACAGTACAATCACAGGAGGAGGAGGAAGGAGTCACATTTGGGCTACATCTGAAAAAACTCAGTCTTTTAATATGAAGCCAACAAGGATTTCAGGAAGTCTGAAAAGGCATCAGCAAGGCGTCAGTGTTTTAGTGCCTGGACCAGATTGTTAAAGGGCTGCTTTAAATCTAAACTTAGATGGAATAAATTCAAACAGGTTTATGCTGTATGTAAATGAGACTGACTTTGGATTAGTCCCAAAATACACACATTCTTTACAAGTTTTACAGAGATGGGATTCACTGGGATTTTTCTTATTTAATATTTACATAATGAACAAATTAAGGATCAAATACACAGTATCATACAGTACCGTAATTTCCGGAATATAAACCGCTACTTTTTGCACAAGTTTTGAACCCTGCGGCTTATAGTCCGGTGCGGTTTTCTATGGATTTTTCATGATTTTTGTGATATCGTAAGAGGTTTTGTTTTGTTTTGTTCCGCTGTTGTACGGCACTACTTTGCCTGGCGGAAGGGCATGTGATCAGACACACCACGGGGAAAATAGTGGTATGTTGGTCACATGTCCGTCCGCCAGGCAAAGTAGTGCCGTACGAATTAGCGCGAAAAAGAGACTAGATTAGCAAGAGCAAGACGAGTACCGTAATTTCCGGACTATAAACCGCTACTTTTTGCACAAACTTTGAACCCTGCGGTTTATAGTCCGGTGCGGCTAATGTATGAAAAAAAAGGATTTCCCCCTCATTTTAGCTTGTGCGGCTAATATTCAGGTGCGCCTTGTAGTCCGGAAAATACGGTAGGTCTTTAGTGTTTCTGGTCAGTATCCGGGTCCACTGCATTCTTTACAATCCTATTTAAAATTCAAGTTTTACTGACCTAAAAATGAACTTTTCCTTATACAATATAATACATTCATAAAACTAAATCTGTGTCTTTTTACAAGTGCAACAAAACTGCAGTAGCTGCAATTGAATACTGTTTAAGTCACTAAATCTTCTCCACACAATCTTGCTAATACTTCCCAATCCAAAACTTAGGGGGAAATGGTCTGTCCACTGAAACATCAGGGCTTTTGATGTGAACAGATCGAGAAAGTGTTGTTGTGTTGTTTCACCCTCAGCTGTACAGGCAGCGGTTATTTGTCAAACCATTACAGAAAGCTGAACTGGCATTAGCGAAATGACACTGTATGAATGAAGGAAGAAGTAAACAAGTAAACTAAGCCTTGTTCTGCGAAGTTTGCACTATTATGATAATGTTTAGCAACACATTACAAAAGTATTTTTAACTGAATTGTCTACAACTCATGCAAAATCGTCAGTAGACCAAAGTGTGAACATTAAGTACACTTAGCCTTTAGGAGTTTGGAGGATGAGTTATTACAGTTTTAAGGGCTGAACTTTGATGATGCCTCAGACACAGAAACAACTACAACCTCTCTGGGCCTGAGGAAACTGTATAATCACAAACCGTAAAACAAATCTGTGGTTCTCAATTAAGGAAATTATTTGTTGGCAAATGATGAAAGGGAATAAGGAAGCCTCTGGCGACCGTGTTGGAGTTATCTTAGTGAATAAATAAAATAATAGCAGACATGGTTCTAAATGATTTGTTCTGAACTCTTTCTGAATGAGCTGCTCAGTTAAACACAGGTCTATTCTGCTGCATCTCACTGGAAGAAATGCTACTCCAAAAACAGGTAAAATAACAATGAGAACAAGGTGTTTTTACAGTCAATGTGTTTTAAAAAAATGAAAATGATCTTGGTAAGATTTCATGAAATAAGATTGGATAGTTTGATAAATCAGATCTTGTAATTAGTTGGGAAATGTTGTACTCTATTTATCAGGATCTGGAAAACTTTTTAGCATTTCTGGAAAAATAAGCCTGAAATGCTCATAAGATCCGTATGTTAATTGGTGATCTTCCAATAAAAAAAAAAATGTGATTCTGAGATCCAACTGAAATAAGTTTTTTTCAAGAGTCTTTGATTTAACAAAATACTTGAGAGGCTTTCTCTAAAAAGAAGACCCTATCTTGCTGCATAGTTACTTCTTGAGTCCTAAGCCTGTGTAGTTATGATGTTACGTGCTCAACAGGCTATTGTGATATTTCTGCATGTATGGATTTAAGACACATTCTTTTTTAATTCATGATTGATTGCCCTGCTGAATATAACAAATGGGTCTACCGTATGTAAGCCAGCACCTTTTTTACACTGAATTAGATAGAAAAAAAACCCAATATAAAAATGGATCAGCCCCTTCTTACAGCCAGGACCATGTTAAACCATTCAGTCCAGAACGCTCGCTTTGCTCTGCATCAGTCAATCAGCTCGCTACTCCTTCACTGCTGGCTCCAATATAGTGGAACGAGCCCCACGTTGATATGAAGACAGCAGAAAGTGTACACATCTTCTGTCAAAAACTGAAAGCCCTCCTGTTCTGCCTGCAGCATGGCCATTAAACCTCAAACACACACAAAATGGATTACTTTTTTTGCACAGTTAAAACTGATGAACCAGTTTATGCAGTGGATTGTCTTATTTTACCCGCATGTTCCTTGCTGTTCTGAGTTTGTATCTTCATGATTTATTGCACTTATTATAATGTATATATATTATAAGTGGCTTTTGATAAAGGCAATAGCTAAATTGTAATATAATATAAAAATGCAAATATTTTGATGAGAAAACTAAAGGAAGATATATACTCATCCTGAAATGTTAATAGGACTGCAATGTGTGTGTCCTGTTGCTGCTCCAATACATGATTATTTGTCATGTATTGTATACTAAGATAACACATTTATTTGCTCAAAAACTGTAAAAAAGTTAATCACATGAAGTCAATGCGATTTGCGAACAATGCCCTGCTGAGCTCTGCATGAACACACAACACACACACACACACACACACACACACACACACACACACACACACACACACACACACACACACACACACACACACACACACACACACACACACACACTAACATGTTTGAACCCTTCGGATCTGAATGAAGGATGTGTTGGTGGTAACTTGCAGAGTTAGGAGGGACGCTGCACAGCAGACGACAGCGACCGGAGGAGCTCTCAGGGTCTCAGTGTGATTTTAGTGATTTCAACGTCATAAAGAAAAGCCTTTTCCTGTGGACAAAAGCAATTTTTTGTTGCAAAATATTGCTTGTCAGATCATGTATAAAGGCAATCCACTGGCCAAAGAAATTGTGGTGGAAAATAACTCAGTAGCTTTACACAAGCACTGCTCCTAATAAATATTTAATGTATTTATTTTAACTTGAGTTTTTCCATGTTATGCTACTTTATACTTCTACTGAACTACATCTCAGTACCTCTCTGACCTCTACTGACAAAATACAATCGTTTATCCCCTCACTTTCCTTTACTTATATAGTATCCATTTGAAAGCCTCTTGGATCAGCTGTAAGATGCAGGATCACAAGCTGAAAAGAGTGCTGTTCTTCTAAGAAACTCATCATAAATTAACTTTTTAGAGATAAGTGGTTATCCCAGGACAGCAACATAAACAAACATAAAAAGATCATATTCAGAATATGATGCATTGCTGTAAACGATTCTACCAAACATTATATAAAGAAGTTTAAAGGAGCACTACCGTAAGCAGGAGTATAACATGAAGCAGTAATATTATTCCAGAAACATAAATAATAGAAAGACACTGACAGGAAACATTTACTGCACACTCAATAGTACACAAGTACATTTTGTTGATAATCCTTGCATAGTTTTTATTTCAGTGCATGACTTTCATTTGATCAAAGCTAAGATATGTCCTGTCCTTATCAAACTTCTTTTGTATCTTCCTAAGAAGCAAAAACAGAGACTGAGCTCAAATTGTATTGTAATAAAAGTGTTATCAAAATGAATGACTTCAAACAGGATTTCATTATTATAAATGTGGTTATTTGGCAGGAAAAATATAACAAACATTATAGAATGATTGGGAAAAACTTGCTTATGCTTTCATAATAAGAAAATAAGTGCTGATAGAAAGCAACCAATAATAATGATAATATCATGCATTTAGAGAGTTCAGCACTCTCTCATGTCATTCTGTCATAAAGTTAATTCTCTTAAATCTTCTTCCTAACCTTGTTACTGTAAACCTCTGATGCCCCAGCCTTTTATCTCTGTGTGTTAAACCTGCAGCTGCATTAGCAGCGCGCTCTGTGGTGAGACAGGAGGAATGCTCTGGTTATTGTGTTCACCATTAATGAAGCTCCACCACATGTATGCAAATCTGACATGGAAAACTATCTGCTGGCTGAGGTTATTCTCTCTATTTCGCAT